>NW_027175280.1:300000-591551 GCF_028021215.1 Eschrichtius robustus
GTGATAGCTTATGATAAGTGTCTTTTTCTGTGTGACTTATTTCACTTAGAATCGTCGTACCTAAATCCACTCATCTTGCTTCTACTAGCCTTATGACATTGATTTCATGTCTGAGTGATATTCCATTGTACATAAGGACCACAACTTCATTATCCATTATTCTCTTTCCTGGGATATTTAAGGTGTCATGAAGTGGAGGTTCTTGTCAACAGAGCAGCCCTAAACTTTGGGGTGCCTGTGTCTTGCTGATTTTTAGTTTTCCCAATTTATACGCCCATGAGTGGACGTGCCCTATGCTCCCTAAGCTGTGTTTTTTCGATGTTTCAGGACACACCGTACACTTCTCCAGAGTGGCTGTTGGCAATTTACATCCAGCCCATCAGCGTAGCAAGGCTGCCATTTCTCCATGGCCTGTCCTGCATTTCTGGTTTTTACACTTTTTGCAGCATGACCCTTTTGACCGATGGGAAGCGAGACTTCTTTGTAGCGCTGATTTGCCTTTCCAGGTTGCTTGGTTGGCCAAAAAGGGCGTATGCGTTTTTTCCTGAATATATTCAGGAAAAAACGCATACGCCCTTTTTGGCCAAGGGCATCATTGTCGACGTTTTGCCGCTTTTCATGTGCTTTAAAGGCGATTCGAATCTACCTCCTGAAATCTGTTTCCTGCAATTCTGCCTTGCTTTCAAATCCTCTTCGTTGCCTTCCCTCAATATATCTGTGGATGAGAGTTATCATTTATAACGCTGCGGGTTTGTGAATTGCAGTGTCCCTGAGCTCCATTTTTCAACTCGCTTTTTTGGGAGCTGGCCGCAAAAGCGTGGGATTCCCTCAGGCCCTATTCTGCTTCTGGGCGGCAGGCTGAGCCTGTGGTTAATTCTTCTTCCTGATGGGAAAATAGAGTGACCTGTGCCTCTCCCAACACCTAGATCTAGTCTCTCATTGGTTGCCCCTCTTCCCGTTCATCCTCAGGACAGATTGCAACCTGTAGGGAACAGGAGCTTAAAGGTGCTAATTCTCCAAGTAGGGAGATTGCTAGTAAAGTAGCTGGAATGGCGAACCCGAGCACAAGGAGATGAGAAATGAGGTGCGTATTAGAAACCTTTCAAAATCACACGGTGTACCATCTTCTGGGTTTCTCATGCATGTTTTCGATGTAAGAATATGCCCTTGAACCTGGAGATTTGGGACCCATGGGATGGGTACCAGGCAGTATTACTTTAAAGGGTCTGTGTTGCTCACCCAACGTCACCCAACCTTTCAGCCCCAAGAGTGTCCCCCTTATGTCTCATCCAGCTGTGGGTCTAGATATGGTCAATCCAGGTTGCATCACAGCCTCTGAACGAATTTTGTAAGAATTTCTCTCTCTTTCACTGTCTTTGTTTTACGGGTTTTTAAAAGTAATTTATTTTTATAATGGGGTTTAGCTGCTTTTCACGGCTGTGTTTATGCGGCTTTACACCCACTTGACTCACTTCCAGACAGATATCATTACATAGGTTTAAAGATTCTTACTAGTCACATATATTTTTGTGCGGTGAATAGGGGGTGTTGAGTCCAGTTCACTGAGCAAGGAGTAGGTCTTGTCTATTACATATTGGGTGTACGGAACGGTATCTGAGGGAATTTGAAACCCTTGTTTTATGCATCACCCCACCTAACCTTTCCCGTTAAGCAGCCATAGTGTGTTTTCTAAACGTGTGACTCTGTTCTGTTTTGTAATTCAGTTCAAGTGTAGCGGTTTTTACATTCCCTCTATAAGTGATAGCTTATGATAAGTGTCTTTTTCTGTGTGACTTATTTCACTTAGAATCGTCATAACTAAATCCACTCATCTTGCTTCTACTAGCCTTATGACATTGATTTCATGTCTGAGTGATATTCCATTGTACATAAGGACCACAACTTCTTTATCCATTTTTCTCTTTCCTGGGATATTTAAGGTGTCATGAAGTGGAGGTTCTTGTCAACAGAGCAGCCCTAAACTTTGGGGTGCCTGTGTCTTGCTGATTTTTAGTTTTCCCAATTTATACGCCCATGAGTGGACGTGCCCTATGCTCCCTAAGCTGTGTTTTTTCGATGTTTCAGGACACACCGTACACTTCTCCAGAGTGTTTGTTGGCAATTTACATCCCACCCATCAGCATAGCAAGGCTACCATTTCTCCATGGTCTGTCCTGCATTTCTGGTTTTGACACTTTTTGCAGCATGACCCTTTTGACCGATGGGAAGCGAGACTTCTTTGTAGCGCTGATTTGCCTTTCCAGGTTGCTTGGTTGGCCAAAAAGGGCGTATGCGTTTTTTCCTGAATATATTCAGGAAAAAACGCATACGCCCTTTTTGTCCAAGGGCATCATTGTCGACATTTTGCCGCTTTTCATGTGCTTTAAAGGTGATTCGATTCTACCTCCTGAAATCTGTTTCCTGCAATTCTGCCTTGCTTATAAATCCTCTTCCTTGCCTTCCCTCAATATATTTGTGGACGAGAGTTATAGTTTATATCTCAGCACGTTTGTGAATTGCAGTGCCCCTGAGCTCCATTTTTCAACTGTCTTTTTTGGGATCTGTCCGCAAAAGCACGGGATTGCCTCAGGCCCTATTCAGGTTCCGGGGGGCAGGCTGAGCCTGTGGTTAATTCTTCTTCCTGATGGGAAAATAGAGTGACCTGTGCCTGTCCCAACACCTAGATCTAGTCTCTCATTGGTTGCCCCTCTTCCCGTTCATCCTCAGGACAAATTGCAACCTGTAGGGAACAGGAGCTTAAAGGTGCTGATCCTCCAAGTAGGGAGATTTCTAGTAAAGTAGCTGGAATGGCGAACCCGAGCACAAGGAGATGAGAAATGAGGTGCGTTTTAGAAACCTTTCAAAATCACACGCTGTACCATCTTCTGGGTTCCTCATGCAAGTTTTCGATGTAGGAAGATGCCCTTGAACCTGGAGATTTGGGACCCATGGGATGGGTACCACGCAGTATTACTTTAAAGGGTCTGCGATGGCTCACCCAACCTCACCAAACCTCTCAGCCCCAAGAGTGTCCACCCTTATGTCTCCGTCAGCTGTGGGTCTAGATATGGTTAATCCAGGTTGCGTCACAGCCCCTGAATGAATTTTGTAAGAATTTCTCCCTCTTTCACTGTCTTTGTTTCATGCGTTTTTAAAAATAATTTATTTTTATAATGGGGTTTAGCTACTTTTCACGGCTGTGTTTATGCGGCTTTACACCCTCTTGACTCACTTCCAGAGAGATATCAATACATAGGTTTTCAGATTCTCACTAGTCAGATATATTCTTGTGCGGTGAATATGGGGTGTTGAGGCCAGTTCACTGAGCAAGGAGTAGGTTTTGTCTATTACATATTGGGTGTATGGAACGGTATCTGAGCTAATTTGAAACCCTTGTTTTATGCATCACCCCACGTCACCTTTCCCGTTAAGCAGCCATAGTGTGTTTTAAATATGTGACTCTGTTCTGATTTGTAATTCAATTCAAGTGTAGCGGTTTTTACATTCCCTCTATAAGTGATAGCTTATGATAAGTGTCTTTTTCTGTGTGACTTATTTCCCTTAGAATCGTCGTACCTAAGTCCACCCATCTTGCGTCTACTGGCCTTATGACATTGATTTCATGGCAGAGTGATATTCCATTGTACATAAGAACCACAACTTCTTTATCCATTTTTCTCTTTCCTGGGATATTTAAGGTGTCATGAAGTGGAGGTTCTTGTCAACAGAGCAGCCCTAAACTTTGGGGTGCCTGTGTCTTGCTGATTTTTAGTTTTCCCAATTTATACGCCCATGAGTGGACGTGCCCTATGCTCCCTAAGCTGTGTTTTTTCGATGTTTCAGGACACACCGTACACTTCTCCAGAGTGGCTGTTGGCAATTTACATCCCGCCCATCAGCGTAGCAAGGCTCCCATTTCTCCATGGCCTGTCCTGCATTTGTGGTTTTGACACTTTTTTCAGCATGGCCCTTTTGACCGATGGGAAGCGAGACTTCTTTGTAGCGCTGATTTGCCTTTCCAGGTTGCTTGGTTGGCCAAAAAGGGCGTATGCGTTTTTTCCTGAATATATTCAGGAAAAAACGCATACGCCCTTTTTGGCCAAGGGCATCATTGTCGAAGTTTTGCCGCTTTTCATGTGCTTTAAAGGCGATTCGAATCTACCTCCTGAAACCTGTTTCCTGCAACTCTGCCTTGCTTTCAAATCCTCTTCGTTGCCTTCCCTCAATATATTTGTGGACGGGAGTTATCATTTATAACTCTGCAGGTTTGTGAATTGCAGTGCCCATGTGCTACATTTTTCAACTCGCTTTTTTGGGAGCTGGCCGCAGAAGCGCGGGATTGCCTCAGGCCCTATTCTGGTTACGGGTGGCAGGCTGAGCCTGTGGTTAATTCTTCTTCCTGATGGGAAAATAGAGTGACCTGTGCCTGTCCCAACACCTAGATCTAGTCTCTCATTGGTTGCCCCTCTTCCCATTCATCCTTAGGACAAATTGCAACCTGTATGGAACAGGAGGTTAAAGGTGCTGATTCTCCAAGTAGGGAGATTGCTAGTAAAGTAGCTGGAATGGCGAACCCGAGCACACGGAGTTGAGAAATGAGGTGCGTTTTAGAAACTTTCCCAATCACACGGTGTACCATCTTCTGGGTTTCTCATGCATGTTTTCGATGTAGGAAGATGCCCTTGATCCTGGAGATTGGGGACAAATGGGATGGGTACCACGCAGTATTACTTTAAAAGGTCTGCGTTTGCTCACCCAACCACACCAAACCTCTCAGCCCTAAGAGTGTCCACCTTTATGTCTCATCCAGCTGTGGGTCTAGATATGGTCAATCCAGGTTGCGTCACAGCACCTGAATGAATTTTGTAAGAATTTCTCTCTCTTTCACTGTCTTTGTTTCATGGGTTTTTAAAACTAATTTATTTTTATAATGGGGTTTAGCTGCTTTTCACGGCTGTGTTTATGCGGCTTTACACCCACTTGACTCACTTCCAGAGAGATATCAATACATAGGTTTTAAGATTCTCACTAGTCAGATATATTCTTGTGTGGTGAATAGGGGGTGTTGAGTCCAGTTCACTGAGCAAGGAGTAGGTCTTGTCTATTACATATTGGGAGTATGGAACGGTATCTGAGCTAATTTGAAACCCTTGTTTTATGCATCACCCCACCTCACCTTTCCCGTTAAGAAGCCATAGTGTGTTTTCAAAATGGGTGACTCTGTTCTGATTTGTAATTCAGTTCAAGTGTAGCGGTTTTTACATCCCTCTATAAGTGATAGCTTTTGATATGTGTCTTTTTCTGTGTGACTTATTTCACTTAGAGTCGTCGTACCTAAATCCACTCATCATGCTGCTACTAGCCTTATGACATTGATTTCATGGCTGAGTGATATTCCATTGTACATAAGGACCACAACTTCTTTATCCATTTTTCTCTTTCCTGGGATATTTAAGGTGTCATGAAGTGGAGGTTCTTGTCAACAGAGCAGCCCTAAACTTTGGGGTGCCTGTGTCTTGCTGATTTTTAGTTTTCCCACTTTATACGCCCATGAGTGGACGTGCCCTATGCTCCCTAAGCTGTGTTTTTTCGATGTTTCAGGACACACCGTACACTTCTCCAGAGTGGCTGTTGTCAATTTACATCCCGCCCATCAGCGTAACAAGGCTGCCATTTCTCCATGGCCTGTCCTGCATTTGTGGTTTTGACACTTTTTTCAGCATGGCCCTTTTGACCGATGGGAAGCGAGACTTCTTTGTAGCGCTGATTTGCCTTTCCAGGTTGCTTGGTTGGCCAAAAAGGGCGTATGCGTTTTTTCCTGAATATATTCAGGAAAAAACGCATACGCCCTTTTTGGCCAAGGGCATCGTTGTCGACGTTTTGCCGCTTTTCATGTGCTTTAAAGGCGATTCGAATCTACCTCCTGAAACCTGTTTCCTGCAACTCTGCCTTGCTTTCAAATCCTCTTCGTTGCCTTCCCTCAATATATTTGTGGACGAGAGTTATCATTTATAACTCTGCAGGTTTGTGAATTGCAGTGCACATGTGCTCCATTTTTCAACTCGCTTTTTTGGGAGCTGGCCGCAGAAGCGCGGGATTGCCTCAGGCCCTACTCTGCTTCTGAGCGGCAGGCTGAGCCTGTGCTTAATTCTTCTTCCTGATGGGAAAATAGAGTGACCTGTGCCTGTCCCAACACCTACATCTAGTCTCTCATTGGTTGCCCCTCTTCCCGTTCATCCTCAGGACAAATTGCAACCTGTACAGTACAGGAGGTTAAAGGTGTTGATTCTCCAAGTAGGGAGATTGCTAGTAAAGTAGCTGGAATGGTGAACCCAAGCACAAGGAGATGAGAAATGAGGTGCGTTTTAGAAACCTTTCCCGATCACATGGTGTACCATCTTCTGGGTTTCTCATGCATGTTTTCAATGCAGGAAGATGCCCTTAAAACTGGAGATTTGGGACCCATGGGATGGGTACCACGCAGTATTACCTTAAAGGGTCTGAGTTTGCTCACCCAACCTCACCAAACCTGTCAGCCCCAAGAGTGTCCACCATTAGGTCTCATCCAGCTGTGGCTCTAGATATTTTCAATCCAGGTTGCATCACAGCCCCTGAACAATTTGTGTAAGAATTTCTCTCTCTTTCACTGTCTTTGTTTTACGGGTTTCTACAAGTAATTTATTTTTATAATGGGGTTTAGCTGCTTTTCACGGCTGTGTTTATGCGGCTTTACACCCACTTGACACACTACCAGAGGGATATCAATACATAGGTTTTAAGATTCTCACTAGTCAGATATATACTTGTGCGGTGAATAGGGGGTGTTGAGTCCAGTTCACTGAGCAAGGAGTAGGTCTTGTCTATTACATATTGGGTGTATGGAACGGTATCTGATCTAATTTGAAACCCTTGTTTTATGCATCACTCCACCTCATCTTTCCCGTTAAGCAGCCATAGTGTGTTTTCTAAACGTGTGACTCTGTTCTCTTTTGTAATTCAGTTCAAGTGTAGCAGTTTTTACATTCCCTCTATAAGTGATAGCTTATGATAAGTGTCTTTTTCTGTGTGACTTATTTCACTTAGAGTCGTCGTACCTAAATCCACTCATCATGCTGCTACTAGCCTTATGACATTGATTTCATGGCTGAGTGATATTCCATTGTACATAAGGACCACAACTTCTTTATCCATTTTTCTCTTTCCTGGGATATTTAAGGTGTCATGAAGTGGAGGTTCTTGTCAACAGAGCAGCCCTAAACTTTGGGGTGCCTGTGTCTTGCTGATTTTTAATTTTCCCAATTTATACGCCCATGAGTGGAAGTGCCCTATGCTCCCTAAGCTGTGTTTTTTCGATTTTTCAGGGCACACCGTACACTTCTCCAGAGTGGTTGCTGGCAATTTACATCCCGCCCATCAGTGTAGCAAGGCTCCCATTTCTCAATGGCCTGTCCTGCTTTTGTGGTTTTGACACTTTTTGCAGCTTGGCCCTTTTCACCGATGGGAAGCGAGACTTCTTTGTAGCGCTGATTTAACTTTCCAGGTTGCTTGGTTGGCCAAAAAGGGCGTATGCGTTTTTTCCTGAATATATTCAGGAAAAAACGCATACGCCCTTTTTGGCCAAGGGCATCATTGTCGACGTTTTGCCGCTTTTCATGTGCTTTAAAGGCGATTCGAATCTACCTCCTGAAACCAGTTTCCTGCAATTCTGCCTTGCTTTCAAATCCTCTTCGTTGCCTTCCCTCAATATATTTGTGGACGAGAGTTATCATTTATAACTCTGCAGGTTTGTGAATTGCAGTGCCCATGTGCTCCATTTTTCAACTGGCTTTTTTGGGAGCTGGCCGCAGAAGTGCGGGATTGCCTCAGGCCCTATTCTGGTTCCGGGCGGTAGGCTGAGCCTGTGGTTAATTCTTCTTCCTGATGGGAAAATAGAGTGACCTGTGCCTGTCCCAACACCTAGATCTAGTCTCTCATTGGTTGCCCCTCTTCCCATTCATCCTTAGGACAAATTGCAACCTGTATGGAACAGGAGGTTAAAGGTACTGATTCTCCAAGTAGGGAGATTGCTAGTAAATTAGCTGGAATGGTGAACCCGAGCACACGGAGTTGAGAAATGAGGTGCGTTTTAGAAACTTTCCCAATCACACGGTGTACCATCTTCTGGGTTTCTCATGCATGTTTTCGATGTAGGAAGATGCCCTTGAACCTGGAGATTTGGGACCAATGGGATGGGTACCACGCAGTATTACCTTAAAGTGTCTGCGTTTGCTCACCCAACCTCACCAAACCTCTCAGCCCCAAGAGTGTCCACCTTAATGTGTCATCCAGCTGTGGGTCTAGATATGGTCAATCCAGGTTGCGTCACAGCCCCTGAATGAATTTTGTAAGAATTTCTCTGTCTTTCACTGTCTTTGTTTCATGGGATTTTAAAACTAATTTATTTTTATAATGGGGTTTAGCTGCTTATCACAGCTGTGTTTATGCTGCTTTACACCCACTTGACTCACTTCCAGAGAGATATCAATACATAAGTTTTAAGATTCTCACTAGTCTGATATATTCTTGTGTGGTGAATAGGGGGTGTTGAGTCCAGTTCACTGAGCAAGGAGTAGGTCTTTTCTATTACATATTGGGTGTATGGAACGGTATCTGAGCTAATTTGAAACCCTTGTTTTATGCATCACCCCACGTCACTTTCCCGTTAAGCAGCCATAGTGTGTTTTAAATATGTGACTCTGTTCTGATTTGTAATTCAATTCAAGTGTAGCGGTTTTTACATTCCCTCTATATGTGAAAGCTTTTGATAAGTGTCTTTTTCTGTGTGACTTATTTCCCTTAGAATCGTCGTACCTAAGTCCACCCATCTTGCGTCTACTGGCCTTATGACATTGATTTCATGGCAGAGTGATATTCCATTGTACATAAGAATCACAAATTCTTTATCCATTTTTCTCTTTCCTGGGATATTTAAGGTGACATGAAGTGGAGGTTCTTGTCAACAGAGCAGCCCTAAACTTTGGGGTGCCTGTGTCTTGCTGATTTTTAGTTTTCCCAATTTATACGCCCATGAGTGGAAGTGCCCTATGCTCCCTAAGCTGTGTTTTCTCGATGTTTCAGGACACACCGTACACTTCTCCAGAGTGGCTGTTGGCAATTTAAATCCCGCCCATCAGCGTAGCAAGGCTCCCATTTCTCCATGGCCTGTCCTGCATTTGTGGTTTTGACACTTTTTTCAGCATGACCCTTTTGACCGATGGGAAGCGAGACTTCTTTGTAGCGCTGATTTGCCTTTCCAGGTTGCTTGGTTGGCCAAAAAGGGCGTATGCGGTTTTTCCTGAATATATTCAGGAAAAAACGCATACGCACTTTTTGGCCAAGGGCATCATTGTCGACGTTTTGCCGCTTTTCATGTGCTTTAAAGGCGATTCGAATCTACCTCCTGAAACCTGTTTCCTGCAACTCTGTGTTGCTTTCAAATCCTCTTCTTTGCCTTCCCTCAATATATTTGTGGACGAGAGTTATCATTTATAACTCTGCAGGTTTGTGAATTGCAGTGCCCATGTGCTCCATTTTTCAACTGGCTTTTTTGGGAGCTGGCCGCAGAAGGGCGGGATTGCCTCAGGCCCTATTCTGGTTCCAGGCGGTAGGCTGAGCCTGTGGTTAATTCTTCTTCCTGATGGGAAAATAGAGTGACCTGTGCCTGTCCCAACACCTACATCTAGTCTCTCATTTGTTGCCCCTATTCCCATTCATCCTTAGGACAATTTGCAACCTGTATGGAACAGGAGGTTAAAGGTGCTGATTCTCCAAGTAGGGAGATTGCTAGTAAAGTAGCTGGAATGGAGAACCCCAGCACACGGAGTTGAGAAATGAGGTGCGTTTTAGAAACTTTCTCAATCACACGGTGTACCATCTTCTGGGTTTCTCATGCATGTTTTCGATGTAGGAAGATGCCCTTGAACCTGGAGATTTGGGACCCATGGGATGGGTACCACGCAGTATTACTTTAAAGTGTCTGCGTTTGCTCACCCAACCTCACCAAACCTCTCAGCCCCAAGAGTGTCCACCTTAATGTGTCATCCAGCTGTGGGTCTAGATATGGTCAATCCAGGTTGCGTCACAGCCCCTGAATGAATTTTGTAAGAATTTCTCTGTCGTTCACTGTCTTTGTTTCATGGGTTTGTAAAACTAATTTATTTTTATAATGGGGTTTAGCTGCTTATCACAGCTGTGTTTATGCGGCTTTACACCCACTTGACTCACTTCCAGAGAGATATCAATACATAAGTTTTAAGATTCTCACTAGTCAGATATATTCTTGTGCGGTGAATAGGGGGTGTTGAGTCCAGTTCACTGAGCAAGGAGTAGGTCTTTTCTATTACATATTGGGTGTATGGAACGGTATCTGAGCTAATTTGAAACCCTTGTTTTATGCATCACCCCACGTCACTTCCCCGTTAAGCAGCCATAGTGTGTTTTAAATATGTGACTCTGTTCTGATTTGTAATTCAATTCAAGTGTAGCGGTTTTTACATTCCCTCTATAAGTGAGAGCTTTTGATAAGTGTCTTTTTCTGTGTGACTTATTTCCCTTAGAATCGTCGTACCTAAGTCCACCTATCTTGAGTCTACTGGCCTTATAACATTGATTTCATGGCAGAGTGATATTCCATTGTACATAAGAATCACAAATTCTTTATCCATTTTTCTCTTTCCTGGGATATTTAAGGTGTCATGAAGTGGAGGTTTTGTCAACAGAGCAGCCCTAAACTTAGGGGTGCCTGTGTCTTGCTGATTTTTAGTTTTCCCAATTTATACGCCCATGAGTGGAAGTGCCCTATGCTCCCTAAGCTGTGTTTTCTCGATGTTTCAGGACACACCGTACACTTCTCCAGAGTGGCTGTTGGCAATTTAAATCCCGCCCATCAGCGTAGCAAGGCTCCCATTTCTCCATGGCCTGTCCTGCATTTGTGGTTTTGACACTTTTTTCAGCATGACCCTTTTGACCGATGGGAAGCGAGACTTCTTTGTAGCGCTGATTTGCCTTTCCAGGTTGCTTGGTTGGCCAAAAAGTGCGTATGCGGTTTTTCCTGAATATATTCAGGAAAAAACGCATACGCACTTTTTGGCCAAGGGCATCATTGTCGACGTTTTGCCGCTTTTCATGTGCTTTAAAGGCGATTCGAATCTACCTCCTGAAACCTGTTTCCTGCAACTCTGCGTTGCTTTCAAATCCTCTTCTTTGCCTTCCCTCAATATATTTGTGGACGAGAGTTATCATTTATAACTCTGCAGGTTTGTGAATTGCAGTGCCCATGTGCTCCATTTTTCAACTGGCTTTTTTGGGAGCTGGCCGCAGAAGGGCGGGATTGCCTCAGGCCCTATTCTGGTTCCAGGCGGTAGGCTGAGCCTGTGGTTAATTCTTCTTCCTGATGGGAAAATAGAGTGACCTGTGCCTGTCCCAACACCTACATCTAGTCTCTCATTTGTTGCCCCTATTCCCATTCATCCTTAGGACAATTTGCAACCTGTATGGAACAGGAGGTTAAAGGTGCTGATTCTCCAAGTAGGGAGATTGCTAGTAAAGTAGCTGGAATGGAGAACCCCAGCACACGGAGTTGAGAAATGAGGTGCGTTTTAGAAACTTTCTCAATCACACGGTGTACCATCTTCTGGGTTTCTCATGCATGTTTTCGATGTAGGAAGATGCCCTTGAACCTGGAGATTTGGGACCCATGGGATGGGTACCACGCAGTATTACTTTAAAGTGTCTGCGTTTGCTCACCCAACCTCACCAAACCTCTCAGCCCCAAGAGTGTCCACCTTA
Source organism: Eschrichtius robustus (assembly GCF_028021215.1). Taxonomy (NCBI): domain Eukaryota; kingdom Metazoa; phylum Chordata; class Mammalia; order Artiodactyla; family Eschrichtiidae; genus Eschrichtius; species Eschrichtius robustus. Next base: position 311,827 of record NW_027175280.1, read on the forward strand.
ATGTGTCATCCAGCTGTGGGTCTAGATATGGTCAATCCAGGTTGCGTCACAGCCCCTGAATGAATTTTGTAAGAATTTCTCTGTCTTTCACTGTCTTTGTTTCATGGGTTTGTAAAACTAATTTATTTTTATAATGGGGTTTAGCTGCTTATCACAGCTGTGTTTATGCGGCTTTACACCCACTTGACTCACTTCCAGAGAGATATCAATACATAAGTTTTAAGATTCTCACTAGTCAGATATATTCTTGTGCGGTGAATAGGGGGTGTTGAGTCCAGTTCACTGAGCAAGGAGTAGGTCTTTTCTATTACATATTGGGTGTATGGAACGGTATCTGAGCTAATTTGAAACCCTTGTTTTATGCATCACCCCACGTCACTTCCCCGTTAAGCAGCCATAGTGTGTTTTAAATATGTGACTCTGTTCTGATTTGTAATTCAATTCAAGTGTAGCGGTTTTTACATTCCCTCTATAAGTGAGAGCTTTTGATAAGTGTCTTTTTCTGTGTGACTTATTTCCCTTAGAATCGTCGTACCTAAGTCCACCTATCTTGAGTCTACTGGCCTTATAACATTGATTTCATGGCAGAGTGATATTCCATTGTACATAAGAATCACAAATTCTTTATCCATTTTTCTCTTTCCTGGGATATTTAAGGTGTCATGAAGTGGAGGTTCTTGTCAACAGAGCAGCCCTAAACTTAGGGGTGCCTGTGTCTTGCTGATTTTTAGTTTTCCCAATTTATACGCCCATGAGTGGACGTGCCCTATGCTCCCTACGCTGTGTTTTCTCGATGTTTCAGGACACACCGTACACTTCTCCAGAGTGGCTGTTGGCAATTTAAATCCCGCCCATCAGCGTAGCAAGGATCCCATTTCTCCATGGCCTGTCCTGCATTTGTGGTTTTGACACTTTTTTCAGCATGACCCTTTTGACCGATGGGAAGCGAGACTTCTTTATAGAGCTGATTTGCCTTTCCAGGTTGCTTGGTTGGCCAAAAAGGGCGTATGCGGTTTTTCCTGAATATATTCAGGAAAAAACGCATACGCACTTTTTGGCCAAGGGCATCATTGTCGACGTTTTGCCGCTTTTCATGTGCTTTAAAGGCGATTCGAATCTACCTCCTGAAACCTGTTTCCTGCAACTCTGCCTTGCTTTCAAATCCTCTTCATTGCCTTCCCTCAATATATTTGTGGACGAGAGTTATCATTTATAACTCTGCAGGTTTGTGAATTGCAGTGCCCATGTGCTCCATTTTTCAACTGGCTTTTTTGGGAGCTGGCCGCAGAAGCGCGGGATTGCCTCAGGCCCTATTCTTGTTCCGGGCGGTAGGCTGAGCCTGTGGTTAATTCTTCTTCCTGATGGGAAAATAGAGTGACCTGTGCCTGTCCCAACACCTACATCTAGTCTCTCATTTGTTGCCCCTATTCCCATTCATCCTTAGGACAAATTGCAACCTGTATGGAACATGAGGTTAAAGGTGCTGATTCTCCAAGTAGGGAGATTGCTAGTAAAGTAGATGGAATGGCGAACCCGAGCACACGGTGTTGAGAAATGAGGTGCGTTTTAGAAACTTTCCCAATCACACGGTGTACCATCTTCTGGGTTTCTCATGCATGTTTTCGATGTAGGAAGATGCCCTTGAACCTGGAGATTGGGGTCAAATGCGATGGGTACCACGCAGTATTACTTTAAAGGGTCTGCGTTTGCTCACCAAACCACACCCAAACTCTCAGCCCCAAGAGTGTCCACCCTTATGTCTCATCCAGCTGTGGGTCTAGATATGGTCAATCCAGGTTGCGTCACAGCCCCTGAATGAATTTTGTAAGAATTTCTCTCTCTTTCACTGTCTTTGTTTTACGGGTTTTTACAAGTAATTTATTTTTATAATGGGGTTTAGCTGCTTTTCACGGCTGTGTTTATGCGGCTTTACACCCACTTGACACACTTCCAGAGGGATATCAATACATAGGTTTTAAGATTCTCACTAGTCAGATATATACTTGTGCGGTGAATAGGGGTGTTGAGTCCAGTTCACTGAGCAAGGAGTAGGTCTTGTCTATTACATATTGGGTGTATGGAACGGTATCTGAGCGAATTTGAAACCCTTGTTTTATGCATCACCCCACCTCATCTTTCCCGTTAAGCAGCCATAGTGTGTTTTCTAAACGTGTGACTCTGTTCTCTTTTGTAATTCAGTTCAAGTGTAGCGGTTTTTACATTCCCTCTATAAGTGATAGCTTATGATAAGTGTCTTTTTCTGTGTGACTTATTTCACTAAGAGTCGTCGTACCTAAATCCACTCCTCATGCTGCTACTAGCCTTATGACATTGATTTCATGGCTGAGTGATATTCCATTGTACATATGGACCACAACTTCTTTATCCATTTTTCTCTTTCCTGGGATATTTAAGGTGTCATGAAGTGGAGGTTCTTGTCAACAGAGCAGCCCTAAACTTTGGGGTGCCTGTGTCTTGCTGATTTTTAATTTTCCCAATTTATACGCCCATTAGTGGAAGTGCCCTATGCTCCCTAAGCTGTGTTTTTTCGATGTTTCAGGACACACCGTACACTTCTCCAGAGTGGCTGCTGGCAATTTACATCCCGCCCATCAGTGTAGCAAGGCTCCCATTTCTCAATGGCCTGTCCTGCTTTTGTGGTTTTGACAGTTTTTTCAGCATGGTCCATTTGACCGATGGGAAGCGAGACTTCTTTGTAGCGCTGATTTACCTTTCCAGGTTGCTTGGTTGGCCAAAAAGGGCGTATGCGTTTTTTCCTGAATATATTCAGGAAAAAACGCATACGCCCTTTTTGGCCAAGGGCATCATTGTCGACGTTTTGCCCCTTTTCATGTGCTTTAAAGGCGATTCGAATCTACCTCCTGAAACCAGTTTCCTGCAATTCTGCCTTGCTTTCAAATCCTCTTCGTTGCCTTCCCTCAATATATTTGTGGACGAGAGTTATCATTTATATCTCAGCAGGTTTGTGAATTGCAGTGCCCCTGAGCTCCATTTTTCAACTGTCTTTTTTGGGAGCTGGCCGCAAAAGCGCAGGATTGCCTCAGGCCCTATTCTGCTTCTGGGCAGCAGGCTGAGCCTGTGGTTAATTCTTCTTCCTGATGGGAACATAGAGTGCCCTGTGCTTGTCCCAACACCTAGATCTAGTCTCTCATTGGTTGCCCCTCTTCCCGTTCATCCTCAGGACAAATTGCAACCTGTAGGGAACAGGAGCTTAAAGGTGCTGATTCTCCAAGTAGGGAGATTGCTACTAAAGTAGCTGGAAAGGCGAACCCGAGCACAAGGAGATGAGAAATGAGGTGCGTTTTAGAAACCTTTCAAAATCACACGGTGTACCATCTTCTGGGTTTCTCATGCATGTTTTCGATGTAGGAAGATGCCCTTGAACCTGGAGATTTGGGAACCATGGGATGGGTACCACGCAGTATTACTTTAAAGGGTCTGCGTTTGCTCACCCAACCTCACCCAAACTTTCAGCCCCAAGAGTGTCCACCCTTATGTCTCATCCAGCTGTGGGTCTAGATATGGTCAATCCAGGTTGCATCACAGCCTCTGATCGAATTTTGTAAGAATTTCTCTCTCTTTCACTGTCTTTGTTTTACGGGTTTTTAAAAGTAATTTATTTTTATAATGGGGTTTAGCTGCTTTTCATGGCTCTGTTTATGCGGCTTTACACCCCCTTGACTCACTTCCAGAGAGATATCAATATATAGGTTTTAAGATTCTTACTAGTCACATATATTCTTGTGTGGTGAATAGGGGGTGTTGAGTCCAGTTCACTGAGCTAGGAGTAGGTCTTGTCTATTACATATTGGGTGTATGGAACGGTATCTGAGCGAATTTGAAATCCTTGTTTTATGCATCACCCCACCTCACCTTTCTCGTTAAGCAGCCATAGTGTGTTTTCTAAACGTGTGACTCTGTTCTGTTTTGTAATTCAGTTCAAGTGTAGCGGTTTTTACATTCCCTCTATAAGTGATAGCTTATGATAAGTGTCTTTTTCTGTTTGACTTATTTCACTTACAATCGTCGTACCTAAATCCACTCATCTTGCTTCTACTAGTCTTATGACATTGATTTCATGTCTGAGTGATATTCCATTGTACATAAGGACCACAACTTCTTTATCCATTTTTCTCTTTCCTGGGATATTTACGGTGTCATGAAGTGGAGGTTCTTGTCAACAGAGCAGCCCTAAACTTTGGGGTGCCTGTGTCTTGCTGATTTTTAGTTTTCCCTATTTATACGCCCATGAGTGGACGTGCCCTATGCTCCCTAAGCTGTGTTTTCTCGATGTTTCAGGACACACTGTACACTTCTCCAGAGTGGCTGTTGGCAATTTACATCCCGCCCATCAGCGTAGCAAGGCTGCCATTTCTCCATGGCCTGTCCTGCATTTCTGGTTTTGACACTTTTTGCAGCATTACCCTTTTGACCGATGGGAAGCGAGACTTTTTGTAGTGCTGATTTGCCTTTCCAGGTTGCTTGGTTGGCCAAAAAGGGCGTATGCGGTTTTTCCTGAATATATTCAGGAAAAAACGCATACGCCCTTTTTGGCCAAGGGCATCATTGTCGACGTTTTGCCGCTTTTCATGTTCTTTAAAGGCGATTCGAATCTACCTCCTGAAATCTGTTTCCTGCAATTCTGCCTTGCTTTCAAATCCTCTTCGTTGCCTTCCCTCAATATATTTCTGGACGAGAGTTATCATTTATAACTCTGCAGGTTTGTGAATTGCAGTGCCCATGTGCTCCATTTTTCAACTGTCTTTTTTGGGAGCTGGCCGCAGAAGCGCGGGATTGCCTCAGGCACTATTCTGGTTCCCGGCGGCAGGCTGAGCCTGTGCTTAATTCTTCTTCCTGATGGGAAAATAGCGTGACCTGTGTCTGTCCAAACACCTAGATCTAGTCTCTCATTGGTTGCCCCTCTTCCCGTTCATCCTCAGGACAAATTGCAACCTGTACAGAACAGGAGGTTAAAGGTGCTGATTCTCCAAGTAGGGAGATTGCTAGTAAAGTAGCTGGAATGGCGAACCCGAGCACAAGGAGATGAGAAATGAGGTGCGTTTCAGAAACCTTTCCCGATCAGACGGTGTACCATCTTCTAGGTTTCCCATGCGTGTTTTCGATGTAGGAAGATGCCCTTGAACCTGGAGATTTAGGACCCATGGGATGGGTACTACACAGTATTACTTTAAGGGGTCTACGTTTGCTCACCCAACGTTACCAAACCTCTCAGCCCCAAGAGTGTCCACCCTTAGGTCTCATCCAACTGTGGGTCTAGATATGTTCAACCCAGGTTGCGTCACAGCCCCTGAAGGAATTTTGTAAGAATTTCTCTCTCTTTCACTGTCTTTGTTTTACGGGTTTTTAAAAGTAATTTATTTTTATAATGGGGTTTAGGTGCTTTTCATGGCTGTGTTTATGCGGCTTTACACCCACTTGACTCACTTCCAGAGAGATATCAATACATAGGTTTTAAGGTTCTCACTAGTCAGATATATTCTTGTGCGGTGAATAGGGGGTGTTGAGTCCAGTTCACTGAGCAAGGAGTAGGTCTTTTCTATTACTTATTGGGTGTATGGAACGGTATCTGAGCTAATTTGAAACCCTTGTTTTATGCATCACCGCACATCACCTTTCCCGTTAAGCAGCCATAGTGTGTTTTCTAAATGTGTGACTCTGTTCTGATTTGTAATTCAATTCAAGTGTAGCGGTTTTTACATTCCCTTTATAAGTGATAGCTTTTGATAAGTGTCTTTTTCTGTGTGACTTATTTCACTTAGAGTCGTCGTACCTAAATCCACTCATCATGCTGCTACTAGCCTTATGACATTGATTTCATGGCTGAGTGATATTCCATTGTACATAAGGACCACAAATTCTTTATCCATTTTTCTCTTTCCTGGGATATTTAAGGTTTCCTGAAGTGGAGGTTCTTGTCAACAGAGCAGGCCTAAACTTTGGGGTGCCTGACTCTTGCTGATTTTTAGTTTTCCCAATTTATACGCCCATGAGTGGACGTGCCCTATGCTCCCTAAGCTGTGTTTTCTCGATGTTTCAGGACACACCGTACACTTCTCCAGAGTGGCTGTTGGCAATTTACATCCCGCCCATCAGCGTAGCAAGGCTCCTATTTCTCCATGGCCTGTCCTGCATTTGTGGTTTTGACACTTTTTTCAGCATGGCCCTTTGGACCGATGGGAAGCGAGACTTCTTTGTAGCGCTGATTTGCCTTTCCAGGTTGCTTGGTTGGCCAAAAAGGGCGTATGCGTTTTTTCCTGAATATATTCAGGAAAAAACGCATACGCCCTTTTTGGCCAAGGGCATCATTGTCGACGTTTTGCCGCTTTTCATGTGCTTTAAAGGCGATTCGAATCTACCTCCTGAAATCTGTTTCCTGCAATTCTGCCTTGCTTTCAAATCCTCTTCGTTGCCTTCCCTCAATATATTTCTGGACGAGAGTTATCATTTATAACTCTGCAGGTTTGTGAAATCCAGTGCCCATGTGCTCCATTTTTCAACTGTCTTTTTTGGGAGCTGGCCGCAGTGGCGCGGGATTGCCTCAGGCCCTATTCTGGTTCCGGGCGGCAGGCTGAGCTTGTGGTTAATTCTTCTTCCTGATGGGAAAATAGAGTGACCTGTGCCTGTCCCAACAGCTAGATCTAGTCTCTCATTGGTTGCCCCTCTTCCCGTTCATCCTCAGGACAAATTGCAACCTGTAGGGAACAGGAGGTTAAAGGTGCTGATTCTGCAAGTAGGGAGATTGCTAGTAAAGTAGCTGGAATGGCGAACCCGAGCACAAGGAGATGAGAAATGAGGTGCGTTTTAGAAACCTTTCAAATTCACACGCTGTACCATCTTCTGGGTTCCTCATGCAAGTTTTCGATGTAGGAAGATGCCCTTGAACCTAGAGATTTGGGACCCATGGGATGGGTACCACGCAGTATTACTTTAAAGGGTCTGCGATGGCTCACCCAACCTCACCAAACCTCTCAGCCCCAAGAGTGTCCACCCTTATGTCTCATCCAGCTGTGGGTCTAGATATGGTCAACCCAGGTTGCGTCACAGCCCCTGAATGAATTTTGTAAGAATTTCTCTCTCTTTTACTGTCTTTGTTTCATGCGTTTTTAAAAATAATTTATTTTTATAATGGGGTTTAGCTGCTTTTCACGGCTGTGTTTATGCGGCTTTACACCCTCTTGACTCACTTCCAGAGAGATATCAATACATAGGTTTTAAGATTCTCACTAGTCAGATATATTCTTGTGCGGTGAATACGGGGTGTTGAGTCCAGTTCACTGAGCAAGGTGTAGGTCTTCTCTATTACATATTGGGTGTATGGAACGGTATCAGAGCTAATTTGAAACCCTTGTTTTATGCATCACCCCACCTCACCTTTCCCGTTAAGCAGCCATAGTGTGTTTTCAAAATGGGTGACTCTCTTCTGATTTGTAATTCAGTTCAAGTGTAGCGGTTTTTACATCCCTCTATAAGTGATATCTTTTGATATGTGTCTTTTTCTGTGTGACTTATTTCACTTAGAGTCGTCGTACCTAAATCCACTCATCATGCTGCTACTAGCCTTATGACATTGATTTCATGGCTGAGTGATATTCCATTGTACATAAGGACCACAACTTCTTTATCCATTTTTCTCTTTCCTGGGATATTTAAGGTGTCATGAAGTGGAGGTTCTTGTCAACAGAGCAGCCGTAAACTTTGGGGTGCCTGTGTCTTGCTGATTTTTAGTTTTCCCAATTTATACGCCCATGAGTGGAAGTGCCCTATGCTCCCTAAGCTGTGTTTTTTCGATGTTTCAGGACACACCATACACTTCCCCAGAGTGGCTGTTGGCAATTTACATCCCGCCCATCAGCGTAGCAAGGCTCCTATTTCTCCATTGCTTGTCCTGCATTTGTGGTTTTGACACTTTTTTCAGCATGGCCCTTTTGACCGATGGGAAGCGAGACTTCTTTGTAGCGCTGATTTGCCTTTCCAGGTTGCTTGGTTGGCCAAAAAGGGCGTATGCGTTTTTTCCTGAATATATTCAGGAAAAAACTCATATGCCCTTTTTGGCCAAGGGCATCATTGTCGACGTTTTGCCGCTTTTCATGTGCTTTAAAGGCGATTCAAATCTACCTCCTGAAACCTGTTTCCTGCAACTCTGCCTTGCTTTCAAATCCTCTTCGTTGCCTTCCCTTAATATATTTGTGGACGAGAGTTATCATTTATAACTCTGCAGGTTTGTGAATTGCAGTGCCCATGTGCTCCATTTTTCAACTGGCTTTTTTCGGAGCTGGCCGCAGAAGCCCGGGATTGCCTCAGGCACTATTCTGCTTCCCGGCGGCAGGCTGAGCCTGTGCTTAATTCTTCTTCCTGATGGGAAAATAGACTGACCTGTGCCTGTTCCAACACCTACATCTAGTCTCTCATTGGTTGCCCCTCTTCCCGTTCATCCTCAGGACAAATTGCAACCTGTACAGAACAGGAGGTTAAAGGTGTTGATTCTCCAAGTAGGGAGATTGCTAGTAAAGTAGCTGGAATGGTGAACCCGAGCACAAGGAGATGAGTAAATGAGGTGCGTTTTAGAAACCTTTCCCGATCACATGGTGTACCATCTTCTGGGTTTCTCATGCATGTTTTCAATGCAGGAAAATGCCCTTAAAACTGGAGATTTGGGACCCATGGGATGGGTACCACGCAGTATTACCTTAAAGGGTCTGTGTTTGCTCACCCAACCTCACCAAACCTGTCAGCCCCAAGAGTGTCCACCCTTAGGTCTCATCCAACTGTGGGTCTAGATATTTTCAATCCAGGTTGCATCACAGCCCCTGAACGAATTGTGTAAGAATTTCTCTCTCTTTCACTGTCTTTGTTTTACGGGTTTCTACAAGTAATTTATTTTTATAATGGGGTTTAGCTGCTTTTCACGGCTGTGTTTATGCGGCTTTACACCCACTTGACACACTTCCAGAGGGATATCAATACATAGGTTTTAAGATTCTCACTAGTCAGATATATACTTGTGCGGTGAATAGGGGGTGTTGAGTCCAGTTCACTGAGCAAGGAGTAGGTCTTGTCTATTACATATTGGGTGTATGGAACGGTATCTGATCTAATTTGAAACCCTTGTTTTATGCATCACACCACCTCATCTTTCCCGTTAAGCAGCCATAGTGTGTTTTCTAAACGTGTGACTCTGTTCTCTTTTGTAATTCAGTTCAAGTGTAGCAGTTTTTACATTCCCTCTATAAGTGATAGCTTATGATAAGTGTCTTTTTCTGTGTGACTTATTTCACTTAGAGTCGTCGTACCTAAATCCACTCATCATGATGCTACTAGCCTTAAGACATTGATTTCATGGCTGAGTGATATTCCATTGTACATAAGGACCACAACTTCTTTATCCATTTTTCTCTTTCCTGGGATATTTAAGGTGTCATGAAGTGGAGGTTCTTGTCAACAGAGCAGCCCTAAACTTTGGGATGCCTGTCTCTTGCTGATTTTTAATTTTCCCAATTTATACGCCCATGAGTGGAAGTGCCCTATGCTCCCTAAGCTGTGTTTTTTCGATGTTTCAGGCCACACCGTACACTTCTCCAGAGTGGTTGCTGGCAATTTACATCCCGCCCATCAGTGTAGCAAGGCTTCCATTTCTCAATGGCCTGTCCTGCTTTTGTGGTTTTGACAGTTTTTTCAGCATGGCCCTTTTGACTGATGGGAAGCGAGACTTCTTTGTAGCGCTGATTTACCTTTCCAGGTTGCTTGGTGGGCCAAAAAGGGCATATGCGTTTTTTCCTGAATATATTCAGGAAAAAACGCATACGCCCTTTTTGGCCAAGGGCATCATTGTCGACGTTTTGCCACTTTTCCTGTGCTTTAAAGGCGATTCGAATCTACCTCCTGAAACCAGTTTCCTGCAATTCTGCCTTGCTTTCAAATCCTCTTCGTTGCCTTCCCTCAATATATTTGTGGACGAGAGTTATCATTTATAACTCTGCAGGTTTGTGAATTGCAGTGCCCATGTGCTCCATTTTTCAACTGGCTTTTTTGGGAGCTGGCCGCAGAAGCACGGGATTGCCTCAGGCCCTATTCTGGTTCCGGGCGGTAGGCTGAGCCTGTGGTTAATTCTTCTTCCTGATGGGAAAATAGAGTGACCTGTGCCTGTCCCAAAACCTAGATGTAGTCTCTCATTAGTTGCCCCTCTTCCCATTCATCCTTAGGACAAATTGCAACCTGTATGGAACAGGAGGTTAAAGGTGCTGATTCTCCAAGTAGGGAGATTGCTAGTAAAGTAGCTGGAATGGCGAACGCGAGCACAAGGAGATGAGAAATGAGGTGCGTTTCAGAAACCTTTCCCGATCAGACGGTGTACCATCTTCTAGGTTTCCCATGCGTGTTTTCGATGTAGGAAGATGCCCTTGAACCTGGAGATTTAGGACCCATGGGATGGGTACCACACAGTATTACTTTAAGGGGTCTACGTTTGCTCACCCAACGTCACCACACCTCTCAGCCCCAAGAGTGTCCACCCTTAGGTCTCATCCAACTGTGGGTCTAGATATGTTCAACCCAGGTTGCGTCACATCCCCTGAAGGAATTTTGTAAGAATTTCTCTCTCTTTCACTGTCTTTGTTTTACGGGTTTTTAAAAGTAATTTATTTTTATAATGGGATTTAGGTGCTTTTCATGGCTGTGTTTATGCGGCTTTACACCCACTTGACTCTCTTCCAGAGAGATATCAATACATAGGTTTTAAGATTCTCACTAGTCAGATATATTCTTGTGCGGTGAATAGGGGGTGTTGAGTCCAGTTCACTGAGCAAGGAATAGGTCTTTTCTATTACTTATTGGGTGTATGGAACGGTATCTGAGCTAATTTGAAACCCTTGTTTTATGCATCACCGCACATCACCTTTCCCTATAGCAGCCATAGTGTGTTTTCTAAATGTGTGACTCTGTTCTGATTTGTAATTCAATTCAAGTGTAGCGGTTTTTACATTCCCTTTATAAGTGATAGCTTTTGATAAGTGTCTTTTTCTGTGTGACTTATTTCACTTAGAGTCGTCGTACCTAAATCCACTCATCATGCTGCTACTAGCCTTATGACATTGATTTCATGGCTGAGTGATATTCCATTGTACATAAGGACCACAACTTCTTTATCCATTTTTCTCTTTCCTGGGATATTTAAGGTTTCCTGAAGTGGAGGTTCTTGTCAACAGAGCAGGCCTAAACTTTGGGGTGCCTGACTCTTGCTGATTTTTAGTTTTCCCAATTTATACGCCCATGAGTGGACGTGCCCTATGCTCCCTAAGCTGTGTTTTCTCGATGTTTCAGGACACACCGTACACTTCTCCAGAGTGGCTGTTGGCAATTTACATCCCGCCCATCAGCGTAGCAAGGCTCCTATTTCTCCATGGCCTGTCCTGCATTTGTGGTTTTGACACTTTTTTCAGCATGGCCCTTTGGAACGATGGGAAGCGAGACTTCTTTGTAGCGCTGATTTGCCTTTCCAGGTTGCTTGGTTGGCCAAAAAGGGCGTATGCGTTTTTCCCTGAATATATTCAGGAAAAATCGCATACGCCCTTTTTGGCCAAGGGCATCATTGTCGACGTTTTGCCGCTTTTCATGTGCTTTAAAGGCGATTCGAATCTACCTCCTGAAACCTGTTTCCTGCAACTCTGCCTTGCTTTCAAATCCTCTTCGTTGCGTTCCCTCAATATTTTTGTGGACGAGATTTATCATTTATAACTCTGCAGGTTTGTGAATTGCAGTGCCCATGTGCTCCATTTTTCAACTGGCTTTTTTGGGAGCTGGCCGCAGAAGCGCGGGATTGCCTCAGGCCCTATACTGGTTCCGGGCGGCAGGCTGAGCCTGTGGTTAATTCTTCTTCCTGATGGGAAAATAGAGTGACCTGTGCCTGTCCCAACACCTAGATCTTGTCTCTCATTGGTTGCCCCTCTTCCCGTTCATCCTCAGGACAAATTGCAACCTGTAGGGAACAGGAGGTTAAAGGTGCTGATTCTCCAAGTAGGGAGATTGCTAGTAAAGTAGCTGGAATGGCGAACCCGAGCACAAGGAGATGAGAAATGAGGTGCGTTTTAGAAACCTTTCAAATTCACACGCTGTACCATCTTCTGGGTTCCTCATGAAAGTTTTCGATGTAGGAAGATGCCCTTGAACCTAGAGATTTGGGACCCATGGGATGGGTACCACGCAGTATTACTTTAAAGGGTCTGCGATGGCTCACCCAACGTCACCAAACCTCTCAGCCCCAAGAGTGTCCACCCTTAGGTCTCATCCAACTGTGGGTCTAGATATGTTCAACCCAGGTTGCGTCACAGCCCCTGAAGGAATTTTGTAAGAATTTCTCTCTCTTTCACTGTCTTTGTTTTACGGGTTTTTAAAAGTAATTTATTTTTATAATGGGATTTAGGTGCTTTTCATGGCTGTGTTTATGCGGCTTTACACCCACTTGACTCACTTCCAGAGAGATATCAATACATAGGTTTTAAGATTCTCACTAGTCAGATATATTCTTGTGCGGTGAATAGCGGGTGTTGAGTCCAGTTCACTGAGCAAGGAATAGGTCTTTTCTATTACTTATTGGGTGTATGGAACGGTATCTGAGCTAATTTGAAACCCTTGTTTTATGCATCACCGCACATCACCTTTCCCGTTAAGCAGCCATAGTGTGTTTTCTAAATGTGTGACTCTGTTCTGATTTGTAATTCAATTCAAGTGTAGCGGTTTTTACATTCCCTTTATAAGTGATAGCTTTTGATAAGTGTCTTTTTCTGTGTGACTTATTTCACTTAGAGTCGTCGTACCTAAATCCACTCATCATGCTGCTACTAGCATTATGACATTGATTTCATGGCTGAGTGATATTCCATTGTACATAAGGACCACAACTTCTTTATCCATTTTTCTCTTTCCTGGGATATTTAAGGTTTCCTGAAGTGGAGGTTCTTGTCAACAGAGCAGGCCTAAACTTTGGGGTGCCTGAGTCTTGCTGATTTTTAGTTTTCCCAATTTATACGCCCATGAGTGGACATGCCCTATGCTCCCTAAGCTGTGTTTTCTCGATGTTTCAGGACACACCGTACACTTCTCCAGAGTGGCTGTTGGCAATTTACATCCCGCCCATCAGCGTAGCAAGGCTCCTATTTCTCCATGGCCTGTCCTGCATTTGTGGTTTTGACACTTTTTTCAGCATGGCCCTTTGGACCGATGGGAAGCGACACTTCTTTGTAGCGCTGATTTGCCTTTCCAGTTTGTTTGGTTGGCCAAAAAGGGCGTATGCGTTTTTTCCTGAATATATTCAGGAAAAAACGCATACGCCCTTTTTGGCCAAGGGCATCATTGTCGACGTTTTGCCGCTTTTCATGTTCTTTAAAGGCGATTCGAATCTACCTCCTGAAACCTGTTTCCTGCAACTCTGCCTTGCTTTCAAATCCTCTTCGTTGCGTTCCCTCAATATATTTGTGGACGAGATTTATCATTTATAACTCTGCAGGTTTGTGAATTGCAGTGCCCATGTGCTCCATTTTTCAACTGGCTTTTTTGGGAGCTGGCCGCAGAAGCGCGGGATTGCCTCAGGCCCTATACTGGTTCCGGGCGGCAGGCTGAGCCTGTGGTTAATTCTTCTTCCTGATGGGAAAATAGAGTGACCTGTGCCTGTCCCAACACCTAGATCTAGTCTCTCATTGGTTGCCCCTCTTCCCGTTCATCCTCAGGACAAATTGCAACCTGTAGGGAACAGGAGGTTAAAGGTGCTGATTCTCCAAGTAGGGAGATTGCTAGTAAAGTAGCTGGAATGGCGAACCCGAGCACAAGGAGATGAGAAATGAGGTGCGTTTTAGAAACCTTTCAAATTCACACGCTGTACCATCTTCTGGGTTCCTCATGCAAGTTTTCGATGTAGGAAGATGCCCTTGAACCTAGAGATTTGGGACCCAAGGGATGGGTACCACGCAGTATTACTTTAAAGGGTCTGCGATGGCTCACCCAACCTCACCAAACCTCTCAGCCCCAAGAGTGTCCACCCTTATGTCTCATCCAGCTGTGTGTCTAGATATGGTCAACCCAGGTTGCGTCACAGCCCCTGAATGAATTTTGTAAGAATTTCTCTCTCTTTTACTGTCTTTGTTTCATGCGTTTTTAAAAATAATTTATTTTTATAATGGGGTTTAGCTGCTTTTCACGGCTGTGTTTATGCAGCTTTACACCCTCTTGACTCACTTCCAGAGAGATATCAATACATAGGTTTTAAGATTCTCACTAGTCAGATATATTCTTGTGCGGTGAATACGGGGTGTTGAGTCCAGTTCACTGAGCAAGGAGTAGGTCTTCTCTATTACATATTGGGTGTATGGAACGGTATCAGAGCTAATTTAAACCCTTGTTTTATGCATCACCCCACCTCACCTTTCCCGTTAAGCAGCCATAGTGTGTTTTCAAAATGGGTGACTCTGTTCTGATTTGTAATTCAGTTCAAGTGTAGCGGTTTTTACATCCCTCTATAAGTGATATCTTTTGATATGTGTCTTTTTCTGTGTGACTTATTTCACTTAGAGTCGTCGTACCTAAATCCACTCATCATGCTGCTACTAGCCTTATGACATTGATTTCATGGCTGAGTGATATTCCATTGTACATAAGGACCACAACTTCTTTATCCATTTTTCTCTTTCCTGGGATATTTAAGGTGTCATGAAGTGGAGGTTCTTGTCAACAGAGCAGCCGTAAACTTTGGGGTGCCTGTGTCTTGCTGATTTTTAGTTTTCCCAATTTATACGCCCATGAGTGGAAGTGCCCTATGCTCCCTAAGCTGTGTTTTTTCGATGTTTCAGGACACACCGTACACTTCTCCAGAGTGGCTGTTGGCAATTTACATCCCGCCCATCAGCGTAGCAAGGCTCCTATTTCTCCATGGCCTGTCCGGCATTTGTGGTTTTGACACTTTTTTCAGCATGGCCCTTTTGACCGATGGGAAGCGAGACTTCTTTGTAGCGCTGATTTGCCTTTCCAGGTTGCTTGGTTGGCCAAAAAGGGCGTATGCGTTTTTTCCTGAATATATTCAGGAAAAAACGCTTACGCCCTTTTTGGCCAAGGGCATCATTGTCGACGTTTTGCCGCTTTTCATGTGCTTTAAAGGCGATTCGAATCTACCTCCTGAAACCTGTTTCCTGCAAATCTGCCTTGCTTTCAAATCCTCTTCGTTGCCTTCCCTCAATATATTTGTGGACGAGAGTTATCATTTATAACTCTGCAGGTTTGTGAATTGCAGTGCCCATGTGCTCCATTTTTCAACTGGCTTTTTTCGGAGCTGGCCACAGAAGCGCGGGATTGCCTCAGGCACTATTCTGCTTCCAGGCGGCAGGCTGAGCCTGTGCTTAATTCTTCTTCCTGATGGGAAAATAGAGTGACCTGTGCCTGTTCCAACACCTACATCTAGTCTCTCATTGGTTGCCCCTCTTCCCGTTCATCCTCAGGACAAATTGCAACCTGTACAGAACAGGAGGTTAAAGGTGTTGATTCTCCAAGTAGGGAGATTGCTAGTAAATTAGCTGGAATGGTGAACCCGAGCACAAGGAGATGAGAAATGAGGTGCGTTTTAGAAACCTTTCCCGATCACATGGTGTACCATCTTCTGGGTTTCTCATGCATGTTTTCAATGCAGGAAGATGCCCTTAAAACTGGAGATTTGGGACCCATGGGATGGGTACCACGCAGTATTACCTTAAAGGGTCTGTGTTTGCTCACCCAACCTCACCAAACCTGTCAGCCCCAAGAGTGTCCACCCTTAGGTCTCATCCAACTGTGGGTCTAGATATTTTCAATCCAGGTTGCATCACAGCCCCTGAACGAATTGTGCAAGAATTTCTCTCTCTTTCACTGTCTTTGTTTTACGGGTTTCTACAAGTAATTTATTTTTATAATGGGGTTTAGCTGCTTTTCACGGCTGTGTTTATGCGGCTTTACACCCACTTGACACACTTCCAGAGGGATATCAATACATAGGTTTTAAGATTCTCACTAGTCAGATATATACTTGTGCGGTGAATAGGGGGTGTTGAGTCCAGTTCACTGAGCAAGGAGTAGGTCTTGTCTATTACATATTGGGTGTATGGAACGGTATCTGATCTAATTTGAAACCCTTGTTTTATGCATCACACCACCTCATCTTTCCCGTTAAGCAGCCATAGTGTGTTTTCTAAACGTGTGACTCTGTTCTCTTTTGTAATTCAGTTCAAGTGTAGCAGTTTTTACATTCCCTCTATAAGTGATAGCTTATGATAAGTGTCTTTTTCTGTGTGACTTATTTCACTTAGAGTCGTCGTACCTAAATCCACTCATCATGATGCTACTAGCCTTAAGACATTGATTTCATGGCTGAGTGATATTCCATTGTACATACGGACCACAACTTCTTTATCCATTTTTCTCTTTCCTGGGATATTTAAGGTGTCATGAAGTGGAGGTTCTTGTCAACAGAGCAGCCCTAAACTTTGGGGTGCCTGTCTCTTGCTGATTTTTAATTTTCCCAATTTATACGCCCATGAGTGGAAGTGCCCTATGCTCCCTAAGCTGTGTTTTTTCGATGTTTCAGGCCACACCGTACACTTCTCCAGAGTGGTTGCTGGCAATTTACATCCCGCCCATCAGTGTAGCAAGGCTTCCATTTCTCAATGGCCTGTCCTGCTTTTGTGGTTTTGACAGTTTTTTCAGCATGGCCCTTTTGACCGATGGGAAGCGAGACTTCTTTGCAGCGCTGATTTAACTTTCCAGGTTGCTTGGTGGGCCAAAAAGGGCGTATGCGTTTTTTCCTGAATATATTCAGGAAAAAACGCATACGCCCTTTTTGGCCAAGGGCATCGTTGTCGACGTTTTGCCACTTTTCATGTGCTTTAAAGGCGATTCGAATCTACCTCCTGAAACAAGTTTCCTGCAATTCTGCCTTGCTTTCAAATCCTCTTCGTTGCCTTCCCTCAATATATTTGTGGACGAGAGTTATCATTTATAACTCTGCAGGTTTGTGAATTGCAGTGCCCATGTGCTCCATTTTTCAACTGGCTTTTTTGGGAGCTGGCCGAAGAAGCACGGGATTGCCTCAGGCCCTATTCTGGTTCCGGGCGGTAGGCTGAGCCTGTGGTTAATTCTTCTTCCTGATGGGAAAATAGAGTGACCTGTGCCTGTCCCAACACCTAGATCTAGTCTCTCATTGGTTGCTCCTCTTCCCGTTCATCCTCAGGACAAATTGCAACCTGTATAGAACAGGAGGGTAAAGGTGCTGATTCTCCAAGAAGGGAGATTGCTAGTAAAGTAGCTGGAATGGCGAACCCGAGCACAAGGAGGTGAGAAATGAGGTGCGTTTTAGAAACCTTTCGCGATCACACGGTGTACCATCTTCTGGGTTTCTCATGCATGTTTTCGATGCAGGAAGATGCCCTTGAAACTGGAGATTTGGGACCCATGGGATGGGTACCACGCAGTATTACTTTAAAGGGTCTGCGTTTGCTCACCCAACCTCACCAAACCTGTCAGCCCCAAGAGTGTCCACCCTTAGGTCTCATCCACCTGTTGGTCTAGAATTGGTCAATCCATGTTGCATCACGGCCCCTGAACGAATTGTGTAAGAACTTCTCTCTCTTTCACTGTCTTTGTTTTACGGGTTTTTACAAGTAATTTATTTTTATAATGGGGTTTAGCTGCTTTTCACGGCTGTGTTTATGCGGCTTTACACCCACTTGACACACTTCCAGAGAAATATCAATACATAGGTTTTAAGATTCTTACTAGTCAGATATATACTTGTGCGGTGAATAGGGGGTGTTGAGTCCAGTTCACTGAGCAAGGAGTAGGTCTTGTCTATTACATATTGGGTGTATGGAACGGTATCTGTGCTAATTTGAAACCCTTGTTTTATGCATCACCCCACCTCACCTTTCCCGTTAAGCAGCCATAGTGTGTTTTCTAAAAGTGTGACTCTCTTCTCTTTTGTAATTCAGTTCAAGTGTAGCGGTTTTTACATTCCCTCTATAAGTGATAGCTTACGATATGTGTCTTTTTCTGTGTGACTTATTTCACTTAGATTCGTCGTACCTAAATCCACTCATCATGCTGCTACTAGCATTATGACATTGATATCATGTCTGAGTGATATTCCATTGTACATAAGGACCACAAATTCTTTATCCATTTTTATCTTTCCTGGGATATTTAAGGTGTCATGAAGTGGAGGTTCTTGCAAACAGAGCAGCCCTAAAGTTTGGGGTGCCTGTGTCTTGCTGATTTTTAGTTTTCCCAATTTATACGCCCATGAGTGGAAGTGCCCTATGCTCCCTAAGCTGTGTTTTTTCGATGTTTCAGGACACACCGTACACTTCTCCAGAGTGGCTGTTGGCAATTTACATACCGCCCATCAGCGTGGCAAGGCTCCCATTTCTCCTTGGCCTGTCCTGCATTTGTGGTTTTGACACTTTTTTCAGCAGGGCCCTTTTGACGGATCGGAAGCGAGACTTCTTTGTAGCGCTGATTTGCCTTTCCAGGTTGCTTGGTTGGCCAAAAAGGGCGTATGCGTTTTTTCCTGAATATATTCAGGAAAAAACGCATACGCCCTTTTTGGCCAAGGGCATCATTGTCGACGTTTTGCCGCTTTTCATGTGCTTTAAAGGCGATTCGAATCTACCTCCTGAAATGTGTTTCCTGCAGTTCTGCCTTGCTTTCAAATCCTCTTCGTTGCCTTCCCTCAATATATTTGTGGACGAGAGTTATCATTTATAACTCTGCAGGTTTGTGAATTGCAGTGCCCATGTGCTCCATTTTTCAACTGGCTTTTTTGGGAGCTGGCCGCAGAAGTGCGGGATTGCCTCAGGCCCTATTCTGGTTCCGGGCGGCAGGCTGAGCCTGTGGTTATTTCTTCTTCCTGATGGGAAAATAGAGTGACCTGTGCCTGTCCCAACACCTAGATCTAGTCTCTCATTGGTTGCTCCTCTTCCCGTTCATCCTCAGGACAAATTGCAACCTGTATGGAACAGGAGCTTAAAGGTGCTGTTTCTCCATGTAGGGAGATTACTAGTTAAGAAGCTGGAATGGCAAACCCGAGCACAAGGAGATGAGAAATGTGGTGCGTTTCAGAAACCTTTCCCGATCAGACGGTGTACCATGATCTGAGTTACTCATGCATGTTTTCGATGTAGGAAGATGCCCTTGAACCTGGAGATTTGGGACCCATGGGATGGGGACCACGCAGTATTACTTTAAAGGGTCAGCGTTTGCTCACCCAACCTCACCAAACCTCTCAGCCCCAAGAGTGTCCACCCTTATGTCTCATCCAGCTGTGGGTCTAGATATGGTCAATCCAGGTTGCATCACAGCCCCTGAACGAATTTTGTAAGAATTACTCTCTCTTACACTGTCTTTGTTTAACGGGTTTTTAAAAGTAATTTATTTTTAAAATGGGTTTTAGCTGCTTTTCACGGCTGTGTTTATGCCGCTTTACACTCACTTGACTCTCTTCCAGAGAGAGATCAATACATAGGTTTTCAGATTCTTACTACTCAGATATATTCTTGTGCGCTGAATAGGGGGTGTTGAGTCTAGTTCACTGAGCAAGGAGTAGGTCTTGTCTACTACATATTGGGTTTATGGAACGGTATCTGAGCTAATTTGAAACCCTTGTTTTATGCATCACCCCTCCTCACCTTTCCCGTTAAGCAGCCATAGTGTGTTTTTAAAATGGGTGACTCTGTTCTGTTTTGTAATTCAGTTTAAGGGTAACGGTTTTTACATTCCCTCTATAAGTGATATCTTATGATAAGTGTCTTTTTCTGTGTGACTTATTTCACTTAGAATCGTCGTACCTAAATCCACTCATCATGCTGCTACTAGCCTTATGATATTGATTTCATGGCTGAGTGATATTCCATTGTACATAAGTACCACAACTTCTTTACCATTTTTCTCATCCCTGGGATATTTAAGATGTACACAAGTGGAGGTTCTTGTAACCAGAGCAGCCCTAAACTTTGGGGTGCCTGTGTCTTGTTGATTTTAATTTTTCCAATTTATACGCCCATGAATGGATGTGCCCCTTTCTCTCTAGCTGTGTTTTTTAGATGTTTTAGGAAACACCGTACCGTTCTCCAGAGTCGCCATTGGCAATTTACATCCCGACCATCAGTGTAACAATGCTCCCTTTCCTCCCTGGCCTCTCCTGTATTTTTTTTTACACTTTTTTAGGAAGGCCCTTTTGACCGATGGGAAGTGAGACTTCTTTGTAGTGCTGCATTGCATTTCCGGCTTGCTTGGTTGGCCAAAAAGGGCCTATGCGTTTTTTCCTGAATTTATTCAGAAAAAAACACATATGCTCTTTTTGGCCATGTGCATCGTTGTTGACTTTTGGCCGCTTTTCATGTGCTTTAGGGGCTATTCGAATCTAACTCCTGAAATCTGTTTCCTGCAATTCTGCCTTGCTTTCCAATCCTGTTCATTGCCTTCCCTCAATATAGTTTTGGACGATAGTTATAATTTATAACTCTGCAGGTTTGTGAATTGCAGTGCCCCTGAGCTCCATTTTTCAACTCGCTTTTTTGGGAGCTGTCCGCAGAACCGCTGGTTTGCTTCTGGCCCTACTCTGGTTCCCTGTGGCAGGCTAAGCCTTTGCTTAATTCTTCTTCCTGATTGGAAATTAGAGTGACATGTGCCTGTCCGAACATCTAGGGCTTGGCTCTCCTTGTTTCTCCTCCTTCCCCTTCTTCCTTTGGAAAAATTCCAAATTTTGTGCAACTGGATGTTGAAGGTGCTGACATCCTCAGGTGGGGAGATTTTAAGGAAAAAGGCTGGAGGTGTGAACCCGACAACCAGGAAATTAGGAGTTTTGGTGCCTTTTCCAAAATCTCCCTGATCCAACCGTGTTCCATCTTCTGGGTGTCACAGGCATGTTTTAGCTGTTGGAAAGGTCCTGTGTATGTAAGGAGAACACCAGGGATTTTTCCAAATCAGTGTCTCCCCGAACTCCAATCTGGGGAATTTTTAAGCTACTGGTACATGTGTGTTCATTAAGGGACTTGGGCCGTAGGCAGAGTCCGAACTTTAGATGATTGAAGTCTTCAGGTTCAGAAACGCTCACCATCGGCCTCCTTTAGTTTCCATTTTATCTGTAGTTGATAGATGATGTCGATATAGATATCTATTGTATTTCAGATTATTTCCCCTTAGGGGTCATTACAAAATATTGAGTATAGTTCCCTGTGTTATACAGTAGTTCCTTGTTGATGATATATTTTATACATAGCAGTGTGTATATGTTAATCTGAAACTGTTAATTTATCCCTCCTCCCACCTTTCCCCTTTGGTAATAAAAAATATAAGATTTTATACTTCTCAGAAATCTAGGAGCTGAAAGAGAGGTATCATTTTCAATGGAAAATCAGTCAAAACAAGGTTGAAACTTCAACCAAGATTATTAGATGTCCATCCTTGGAAAGAAATCACTGCATTTCTCTACTGTTGACCTGACAAATAAGACAAACCCCTCCACTGAACTTGCTTATAATAAAGTGATGGAAATATCAAATGGAAGTGTTAGAAACATCTTATTTTACACGAGCCTTATACACTGCTCTATGTTAATTACAGTTTGGCTCGCACATCTGTTCTTTGAAGTTACAATGTTCTCAAATTCTGTTACTGATCCTGCAGAGTGGGCCCCAACAAGGGTCTCCCTGCCTAGTGTCATTGGAGCCAACAGATCGAGACTGACTTTGGTTCAGAAGCAAAGGAAAACTTTATATTATGATCAGAGAATGGAGAGGTGAGAGTGTGTGCTCCCCTGCGGGTTGTGGGCCGGGCTGCTGTGTAGAGATCCTGGCAGCGTCAGCGGGAGGGAGGGGGCGGAGCTCTCGAGGGCCGGGTTGGCTGGAGCTCAGGCTCTATGTCGCAGAGTCTGCACGGGGCCCCACGAGCTGAGGTGTCGGCCCAGCCATTTTGCACTAGGAAATCGGGTCTGAAGTGTCGGGTGTGGGACCTCTGCATGTGGAAACCTAGGAGCAAGTGAAATTAGACAAAGCACAAAGGAAAAAAAATGGTTAGACTTTATTTTATTGCCCAGATTCTATTTTCATCTCCCAGGAATTTTTCATGGGCTTTGCCAGTGACAAAGCCCTCCTCTGCCTTTTGTCCCATTCCTCATTCTTGGGGTGCTGAGGGTGCAGACACCTCTTCTGTAAATGCTTCGTGCTGAGTTGGGTGTCCTCATACCCGGGGCGAGGGGGAGGACTTCTCCCAAGCAGCCTCCAGGTGAGGTTGATTGTCCCCAGGCCTCCTCCCTCACTGCTCGTCTGCCTGAGCACCAGCATTGGAAGTTTTATAGATTCTAATGACCTTTAAGGGTCCAGGAAAGAGATGTGCAGAGACGCTGGGGTGGGGGTGGGCCGTTTTACCCTGCTCCACATTGGTTCGGCCCCCTTAGGCTGACAGTTCCTGCTAGCCTAGATGCTCTGACCAGTACTCTGCGCTTTCTTCAGTTAGGCCACCTAATTAACGTACAAACAACACCAGGTGTCAGAGCCCTGCTTGCTCAACTCCCAGACAGTCCAGGGCTGGTGGTGATCCAGGACCTTGACGGCCACTCAGTCAACGGCCTTTTGAAGTAGCCAGGAGTACAGCCGGTCTCATTGGCCGCCATCACCGCGGTGTCTGTAGGCTTTTCTATGGTGGCAGCGTTATTTACGGTTCCCCTGCCAAGTTTATTAGCTCCGCTCTGGGTGCAGTAAGTCCTGTAAGCAATAGTCTGCTCTTTTGAGACACACTCTTGTTGTTTTCTGAGAGAAGCTCCAGGTCAAGTGATGGTCAAACGAGTCGTCATGGGGGCCCATTGCTCCAGGTTTTCTCTCTGGAGGTTGGTGTTGGAGGGCCTCCTCACTCGAGGTCATTGTGCCCACGGAGCAATCCCTGCAACTTCAGGGCATGGTGGGTGGTTAGGATCACCAAGTGGCGTCCTTTTCCCTTAGGAGGGAGCTGGCCTTGCGGGCTGCTGATTTCCAGGTTTTTAGATACCCCCAGTATCCTGGTCGGATGGGGTGGCTGGCCAAAGCCTGGAGGGCATTCTTGCATTGTTCCATTTCAAGTGGTCCCAGTTTTTGCACTAATACTCCAAGGGCGATTCGCCTTGGACCAGGAATGTAAAGGTCAAAGGGTTTAGCTAACTTAGGGAGGTCCAGGGCAAGGATCTGAACTGACTGCTCTTTCCATTCTTGAAAGGCCGCTTCTGGATTCTATTCAAAAGGATCATCATCTTTTCCTTTCAGTGTTTCATATAGAGGCCCAGCTATTAGACTGTAGTTAGGGATCCAGATGCAGCAAACCCCGGTCTCCCCAGGAACCCCTAAGCTGTCTTCTAGTTTCAGGAAGGGTGAGGCTGCAAATGGCTTCTTCCCTTTCCTGGGGTGGGCTTTTCCGACCTTCTGTGCGAATGAAGCCCAGGAAGGTCACCTTAGTTTGTGATATTTGAGCCTTTTTCTTGGACACCTTCTATCTTTTATTGGCTAGGTAGTTCAGAGGCCTCCTTAGTCGGGCTGGTGATCAGAATGTCATCTGCATATTGAAGGAGGGTTCCCTTCTCCAGAGGTAGATTTTTTAGGTCTTTAGCTAACGTTTCCCCAAAGATGGTGTGGGAATTTTTGAACCCCTGGGGCAGGACGGCCCAGCAGTATTGTTTTTGTTGTATGTTGAGTCCTGCCACTCACAGCCAAAATTTCTTGTGACTCTGGGACGAATGGAATACAGAAGAAGGCATCATTGAAGTCTAATACAGAATACCATGTCCTGGTGGATGGTAGAATGACCAGCAGGGTGTAGGAATTAGGAACTACTAGATGTATATCCTCTGTGGCTTCACTGACTGTCCTGGCGTCCTCTACCAGGTCCCCAGCAGCTCACGGGGCTCTTGTGGTCAGGTCCCTCCCAGGATATGGAGCTCACCTGGGCAGGTACCCAGCAGCCCACGGGGCTGTGGTGGTTAGGCCCCTCCCAGGATATGGAGCTCACCTGGGCAGGTACCCAGCAGCCCATGGGGCCATCATGGTCAGGCCCCTCCCAGGATATGGAGCTCACCTGGGCAGGTACGCAGCAGCCCACGGGGCTCTCGTGGGCATGCCCCTCCCTGGATATGGAGCTCCCGTGGACAGGAACCCCGACAGGGCTGGGCACACAGGAACTGTGCACATAGCCCTCATTGCAGAGCACCCCCAGCACACCTGTCACTCAGAGCTGACACAGAGCACCTCAGAGCAGAGCTTGAACTAATAAACAGCAGCTCCAACAGGTCTGTGACCCTAGGCTTCACTCTGTGCGGCCTCCCTCTGCCTGGTCTTCTAGGGGCTTCCACAGCAGCCGGGGCACCAGGCCTCTGTCTCCACCCACCACCCCTCCTCTCCCTGACTCCTGGGTTCCTCTCATTAGCAGAGGGTCTTCTTGAAGTTGTCTCCCACTCCTGGACCAGATAAAATGATTAGAAAACAAGCCAGGGCTGCCGCCCCTTATCTATCCTGACTCTCGGGACCCTACACCTGTTCCTTGGATCTGGCCGGTGCAGCAAGGCCCATTTTCTGCAAATCTGAGCCCCTGAGGGGCGAGGATTGGCTGACCTGGGCAGCCTGACCCGGCCGGCCAGCCCTTCCCAGGTGTGCCTGGGTTGAGGTCAATATAAACACCCCTCCAGGCAGCAAAAGCCTCTGCAGCTGTGCCTGACGCCATATTCTCTGCCCCGTCAGCAGTCTCGGGGTTGGGCTGGTGGGAGGCAGTAGGGCCCACGGCTCTATGAGTGGCCCGTTGTGACTGGGGCTCTACTGGACTTTCTGCAGGAGTTGCCGGGCTGCCACCTGCTAAAGAAGAGGATGTGTCACCCATACTTGCTGCTGGAATTTCTCCCCGGGCAGAGGTAAGGAAGGAAAAAAGCAGTGGGGGCCGGGACAGGAGGGGTACCTCAGGCAGGGAAATGGAAAGTTTCCAGACGAGCGCCCGGGGCCAGGACCATCCTGGCTGGCCTGCAGGCACCAAGTCGGCCTGCGTGCTGTCGCTGGTGTGACTCCAAGCCCCTTCCTCTAGTTTTTAGTCTTTGCACACATTCAGGTGTTTTACCTGGGAACGGTGGGAAAAGTTCAGCAGCAGCTGGCCTGGGGCTCAGCTCACGTTTAGTCAGAGACGCCTCCTCACGGTCCCCCAGCTTTGCAATGAGGACGCTCCTTGTGTGGGGGCTGCTGGCTGCATGGGAGATGATTCCCCACCTGTGACCAACTTAAGAATTGTTTACCACTGGAGCAAGTGTGCTGATAGGGTTTTCCTCTGTATGACCAGTGGGTTCAGTTTTTTTTTTTTTCTTTTTTGGTTCAAGGTAAGTTTTATTCCTCTTTTTGTATTTATGGATATAAGCATGGAAATCATTCATTCATATAAATACGTCTATGGGAAGGACAGAACTTTTTTTTCTGTTTTATTTTCTTAAGTATTATTTATTTTTTAATTTTTGAATTTATTTTATTCATTTTTTTATACAGCAGGCTCTTATTGGTTATCTATTTTATACATATAAGTGTATATATGTCAATCCCAGGGTCGCAATTCATCCCACCACCACCACCCTGCCACTTTCCCCCCTTGGTGTCCATACATTTGTTCTCTACATCTGTGTCTCTATTTCTGCCTTGCAAACCAGTTCATCTTTACCATTTTTCTAGGTTCTACATGTATGCGTTAATATACGATATTTGTTTTTCTCTTTCTGACTTACTTCACTCTGTATGACAGTCTCTAGATCTATCCACGTCTCTACAAATGACCCAATTTCATTCCTTTTTATGGCTGAGTAATATTCCATTTTATATATGTAGCACATCTTTTCCGTTTGTCTGTCTATGGGCATTTAGGTTGCTTCCATGACCTGGCTATTGTAAATAGTGCTGCAATGAATATTGTGGTGAATATGTCTTTTTGAATTATGGTTTTCTCTGGGTATATGGCCAGTAGTGGGATTGCTGGGTCATATGGTAATTCTATTTTTAGTTTTTTAAGGAACCTCCATACTGTTCTCCATAGTGACTGTATCAATTTACATTCCCACAAATAGTGTAAGAGGGTTCCCTTTTCTCCACACCCTCTCCAGCATTTGTTGTTTGTAGATTTTCTGATGATGCCCATTCTAACTCGTGTGAGGTGATACCTCATTGTAGTTTTGGTTTATATTTCTCTAATAATTAGTGATGTTGAGTAGCTTTTCATGTGTTTCTTGGTCATCTGTATGTCTTCTTGGGACAAATGTCTATTTACGTCATCTGCCCATTTTTGGATTGGTTTGTTTGTTTTTTTACTGTTGAGCTGCATGAGCTGTTTATATACATTGGAGATTAATCCTTTGTCCATTGATTCGTTTGCAAATATTTTCTCCCATTCTGAGGGTTGTCTTTTCGTCTTGTTTGTAGTTTCCTTTGCTTTGCAAAAGCTTTTAGGTTTCATTTGCTCCCATTTGTTTTTTGTTTTTTTTTTTTTTTTTTTTTTTTTATTCCATTACTCTAGGAGGTGGATCAAAAAATATCTTGCTGTGATTTATGTCAAAGAGTATTCTTCCTATGTTTTCCTCTAAGAGTTTTATAGTGTCCGGTCTTACATTTCGGTCTCTAATCCATTTGGAGTTTATTTTTTGTGTATGGTGTTAGGGAGTGTTCTAATTTCATTCTTTTACATGTAGCTGTCCATTTTTCCCAGCACCACTTATTGAAGAGACTGTCTTTTCTCCATTGTATACCCTTGCCTCCTTTGTCATAGATTAGTGTGCCATAGGTGTGTAGGTTTATCTCTGGGCTTTCTTT
The DNA here is from genome assembly GCF_028021215.1 of Eschrichtius robustus. Lineage (NCBI taxonomy): Eukaryota > Metazoa > Chordata > Mammalia > Artiodactyla > Eschrichtiidae > Eschrichtius > Eschrichtius robustus. The sequence goes on from NW_027175280.1 coordinate 338,718, forward strand.
TTTTTTTTTTTTTTTTTTACATCTTTATTGGAGTATAATTGCTTTACAATTGTGTGTTAGTTTCTGCTGTATAAAAAAGTGAATCAGCTATGCGTATACATATAACACCATATCCCCTCCCTCTTGCACCTCCCTCTCACTCCCTTATCCCACCCTTTTAGGTGGTCACAAAGCACAGAGCTGATCTCCCTGTGCTATGTGGCTGCTTCCCAGTAGCTATCAATTTTACATTTGGTAGTGTATATATGTCCATACCACTCTCTCACTTTGTCCCAGCTTTCCCTTCCCTCTCCCCATGTCCTCAAGTCCTTTCTCTACGTCTGTGTCCTTAATCCTTTCCTGCCCCTACGTTCTTCATAAACTTTTTTTTTTAGATTCCATATATATGTGTTAGCATACGGTATTTGTTTTTCTCTTTCTGACTTACTTCACTCTGTAGGACAGACTCTAGATCCATCCACCTCACTAAAAATAACTCAATTTCGCTTCTTTTTATGGCAGAATAATGTTCCATTGTATATATGTGCCACATCTTCTTTATCCATTTATCTGTTGATGGACACTTAGGTTGCTTCCATGTCCTGGCTATTGTAAATAGAGCTACAGTGAACATTGTGGTACATGACTCTTTTTGAATTATGGTTTTCTCAGGGTAAATGTCCAGGATTGGGTTTGCTGGGTTGTATGGTAGTTCTATTTTTAGTTTTTAAGGAAGCCCCATACCGTTCTCCCTAGTGGCTATATCAATTTACATTCCCACCAACAGTGCAAGAGGGTTCCCTTTTCTCCAATAAATGCCTCTCCAGCATTTACTGTTGGTAGATTTTTTGATGATGGCCATTCTGACTGGTGTGAGGTGATACCTCACTGTAGTTTTGTTTTGCATTTCTCTAATGATTAGTGATGCTCAGCATCCTTTCATGTGTTTGTTGGCAACCTGTATATCTTCTTTGGAGAAATTTCTATTTAGGTCTTCTGCCCATTTTTGGATTGGGTTGTTTGGTTTTGTGATATTGAGCTACATGAGCTGCTTTTTGTAGATTAATCCTTTGCCATTTGCTTCATTTGAAAATATTTTCTCCCATTCTGATGGTTGTCTTTTCATCTTGCTTAAGTTTTCCTTTGCTGTGCAAAAGAATTTATGTTTCATTCGGTCCCATTTTTTAATTTTTGTTTTTATTTCCATTTCTCTAGGAGGTGGGTCAAAAAGGATCTTGCTGTGATTTATGTCATAGACTGTTCTGCTTATGTTTTCTTCTAAGAGTTTTATAGTGGCTGGTCTTATATTTAGGTCTCTAATCCATTTTGAGTTATTTTTGTGTATGGTGTTAGGGAGTGTACTAATTTCATTCTTTTACATGTAGCTGTCGAGTTTTCCCAGCACCACTTACTGAAGACACTGTCTTTTCTCCATTGTATACCCTTGCCTCCTTTGTCATAGATTAGTTAACCACAGGTACGTGGGTTTATCTCTGTGCTTTCTATCCTTTTCTATTGACCTATATTTCTGTGTTTGTGTCAGTACCATATTATCTTGATTACTGTAGCTTTGTAATATAGTCTGAAGTCTGGAAGTCTGATTCCTCCAGCTCTTTTTTTTCCCCCTCAAGACTGCTTTGGCTATCCAGGGTCTTTTGTGTCTCCCTACAAATTTTAAGATTTTTTTTTCTTGTTCTGTAGAAAATGCCAAAGGTATTTTGATCGGGATTGCATTGAATCTGTAGATTGCTTTGGGTAGTATAGTCATTTTCACAATATTGATTCTTCTAATCCAAGGACATGGTATATGTCTCCATCTGTTTATATCATCTTTGATTTCTTTCATCAGTGTCTTATAGTTTTCTGAGTACAGGTCTTTTACTTCCTTAGGTAGGTTTATTCCTAGGTATTTTATTCTTTTTGTTGCAGTGGTAATGGGATTGTTTCCTTAATTTATCTTTCTGATCTTTCATTGTTAGTGTATAGGAATGCAAGCAATTTCTGTGCATTAATTTTGTATCCTGCAACTTTACCAAATTCATTGATTAGCTCCAGTGGTTTTCTGGTGGCATCTTTAAGATTCTCTATCTATGATATCATGTCATCTGCAAACAGTGACAATTTTACTTCTTCTTTTCCGTTTTGTATTCCTTTTATTTCTTTTTCTTCTCTGATTGCCATGGCTAGGACTTCCAAAACTATGTTGAATAGCAGTGGTGAGAGTGGACATCCTCGTCTTGTTCCTGATCTTAGAGGAAACGCTTTCAGTTTTTCACCATTGAGAATGCTGTTTGCTGTGGGTTTGTCATATATGGCCTTTATTATGTTGAGGTAGTTTCCGTCTATGCCCACACTCTGCAGAGTTTTTATCGTAAATGAGTGTTGAATTTTCTCAAAATCTTTTCCTTCATCTATTGAGATGACCATATGGTTTTATTCTACAATTTGTTAATATGGTGTATCACATTGATTTGTGTATATTGAAGAATCCTTGCATCCCTGGGATAAACCCCACTTGATCATGGTGTATGATCCTTTTAATGTGTTGTTCGATTCTGTTTGCTAGTATTTTGTTGAGGATTTTTGCATCTATATTCATCAGGGATATTGGTCTATAATTTTCTTTCCTTGTAGTATCTCTGTCTGATTTTGGTATCAGGGTGATGGTGGTCTCATAGAATGAGTTTGGGAGTGTTCCTTCCCCTGCAATTGTTTTGAAGAATTTGAGAAGGTTGGGTGTTAGCTCTTCTCTAAATGTTTGATAGAATTCACCTGTAATGCCATCTGGTTCTGGACTTTTGTTTGTTGGAAGATTTTTAATCACAGTTTCAATTTCATTGCTTGTGATAGGTTTGTTCATATTTTCTATTTCTTCCTGGTTCAGTCTTAGAAGGTTATACCTTTCTAAGAATTTGTCCATTTCTTCCAGATTGTCCATTTTATTGGCACAGAGTTGCTTGTAGTAGTCTCTTAGGATGCTTTGTATTCCTGTGGTGTCTGTTGTAACTTCTCCTTTTTCACTTCTAATTTTGTTGATTTGCGTCCTCTCCCTCTTTTTCTTGAGTGTGGCTAAAGGTTGATCATTTTTGCTTATCTTCTCAAAGAACCAGCTTTTAGTTTTGATGATCTTTGCTTCCGTTTTCTTTGTTTCTATTTCATTTATTTCTGCTCTGATCTTTAGGATTTCTTTCCTTCTACTAACTTTGGGTTTTGTTCTTCTTTCTCTAGTTCCTCTAGGTGTAAGGTTAGATTGTTTATTTGAGATTTTTCTTGTTTCTTGAGGTAGGCTTGTATTGCTATAAACTTCCCTCTTAGAACTCCTTTTGCTGCATCCCATAGGTTTTGGATCATCGTGTTTTTGTTGTCATTTGTCTCTAGGTAGTTTTTGATTTCCCCTTTGATTTCTTCAGTGATCTCTTGGTTATTTAGTAACGTATTGTTTAGCCTCCATGTGTTTGTGTTTTTTACAGTTTTTTCTGTGTAATTGATTTCTAATCTCATAGCATTGTGGTCGGAACAGCTGCTTGATATGATTTCAGTTTTCTTAAATTTACTGAGGCTTTATCTGTGACCCAAGATGTGATCTATCCTGGAGAATGTTCCGTGTGCAGTTGAGAACAACGTGTAATCTGCTGTTTTTGGATGGAATGTCCTATAAATATCAATGAACTCTATCTGGTCTATTGTGTCATTTAAAGCTTGTGTTTCCTTATTAATTTTCTGTCTGGCTGATCTCCACTGGTGTAAGTGAGCTGTTAAAGTCCCCCGCTATTATTGTGTTACTGTCGATTTCCTCTTTTATAGCTGTTAGCAGTTGCCTTATACATTGAGGTGCTCCTATGTTGGGTACATATATATTTATAATTGTTATATCTTCTTCTTGGATTGATCCCTTGACCATTATGTAGTGTCTTTCCTTGTCTCTTGTAACATTCTTTATTTTAAAGTCTATTTTATCTGATATGAGTATTGCTACTCCAGCTTTCTTTTGATTTTCATTAGCATAGAATATATTTTTCCATCGCCTCACTTTCAGTCTGTATGTGTCCCTAGGTCTGAAATGGGTCTCTTGTAGACAGCATATATATGGGTCTTGTTTTTGTATCCATTCAGCCAGTCTATGTCTTTTGGTTGGAACATTTAGTGCATTCACGTTTAAGGTAATTATCGATATGTATGTTCCTACTACTATTTTCTTAATTGTTATGGGTTTGTCTTGGTGGGTCCTTTTCTTCTCTTGTGTTTCCCACTTAGAGAAGTTCTTTTAGCATTTGGTGTAGAGCTGGTTGCATGGTGCTGAATTCTCTTAGCTTTTGCTTGTCTGTAAGGCTTTTGATTTCTCCATCAAATCTGAATGAGCTCTTTGCAGGGTGCAGTACCCTTGGTTGTAGGTTCTTCCCTTTCATCACTTTAAATTTATCATGCCACTTTCTTCTGGCTTGTAGATTTTCTGCTGAGAAATCAGCTGTTATCCTTATGGGATTTCCCTTGTATGTTATTTGCCATTTTTCCCTTGCTGCTTTCAATAATTTTTCTTTGTCGTTAATTTTTGTCAATTTGATTACCATGTGTCTTGTAATTTTTCTCCTTTGGTTTCTCCTGCCTGGGACACTCTGTGCTTCTGGACTTGGGTGGCTATTTCTTTTCCCATGCTAGGGAAGTTTTTGACCATAATCTCTTCAAATATATTCTCGGGTCCTTTCTCTCTCTCTTCTCCTTCTGGGACCCCTATAATGCGAATGTTGTTGCGTTTAATGTTGTCCCAGAGGACTCTTGGGGTGTCTTCATTTATTTTCATTCTTTTTCTTTATTCTGTTCCATGGCAGTGATTTCCACCTTTCTGTCTTCCAGGCCACTTATCCGTTCTTCTGCCACAGTTATTCTGCTACTGATTCCTTCTAGTGTATTTTTCATTTCAGTTATTACATTGTTCACCTCTGTTTGTTTGTTCTTTAATTCTTCTAGGTGTTTGTTCCTTAATTCTTCTAGGTCTTTGTTAAGCATTTCTTGTGTCTTCTCGATCTTTGCCTCCTTTCTTTTTCTAAGGTCTTGGCTCAACTTCACTATCATTATTCTGAATTCTTTTTCTGGAAGGTTCCCTATCTCCACCTCATTTCGTTTTTTTTTCTGGGGTTTTATCTTGTTCCTTGATCTGGTATAAAGTCCTCTGCCTTTTCATTTTGTTTATCTTTCTGTGAATGTGGTTTTCCTTCCACAGGCTGCAGAATTGTAGTTCTTCTTGCTTCTGCTGTCTGCTCTCTGGTGGATGAGTCTATCTTAGAGGCTTGTGCAAGCTTCCTGATGGGAGGGACTGGTGGTGGGTAGAGCTGGGTGTTGCTTTGGTGGGCAGAGCTTTAATCCGCTTGTCTACGGATTAAATAAACTTTAATAAAAAGTTGAATCTGCTTGTCTGCTGATGCATGGGGCTGGGTTCCCTCCCTGTTGGTTGTTTGGCCTGAGGCGACCCAGCACTGGAGCCTACCTTGCTCTTGGTGGGGCTAATGGCGGACTCTGGGAGGGCTCACACCAAGGAGTATTTCCCAGAACTTCTGCTGCCAGTGTTGTTGTCCTCACGGTGAGCCACAGCCACAGCCACAAGCTGCCTCTGCAGGAGACCCTCTAAAAGTAGCAGGTAGTTCTGGTCATTCTCCTACGGGGTCACTGCTCCTTCCCCTGGGTCCTGATGTGCACACTACTTTGTGTGTGCCCTCCAAGAGTGGAGTATCTGAGTGGAGTTGAGACTCTGAGACTCTGTGTGGAGTCGCACAGACTCTGGGTCCTGTGAAGCTTCGATGTTTTGTGATTCTAGAAATCCTATAGGAGACGGTCCACAGCAGGTGAAGCTAATGTTGTCAGTAGAGGTGTTGAAGCCAAAGATCTGCAGTTCCGGCTATAGGTGCCGATGTACATACAGGACAAAATCATCTCGTGTGAATGTAGTTCAGGCATGTTTAAGATGAATGCAGTCATGTTAATGCCTACCATATTCTATCTTGAGCCTCTCCTCAGGGACCTCCTCCTCAGTTCCTGAGGCTCCTTTAAGTCATGTACAGGGGACTGGAGAGTGGGCTCTGTCCAGTCTGAGCCCTGAGTTACCCTGTGTGTATCTTAGGATACTTTGTATTTCTGTGGTGTCTGTTGTAACATCATCTCTTTCATTTCAGATTTATTTGGGCCCTCTCTTTTTTAACAAAACATACTACTGTTGTCTTTTATTCTTTACAGAAGTTTAATCAGTGTTTGATCTACTATCCTTACCCTATGTATACTTTTTGCAGTGAGATTTTTACTTTTCTTTGTTTCCTTGTTACTATCAATAATTAGTGAGACTTCTTTTAAGCTACCTTCAACATTGCTTATAAAGCTGCTTTATTAGTGATGACAGAGCCTTAATGGAAGTCATGTTCTGGTTGTAAATTAGAATGCAATGTGCCAGCACAAAGCCCCTTAAGTTTATGTCTCATTACTTCTTGTTCTTTTTTTAATTTAATTTTTATTTTTTGTCAGAGCAAATTTGATTAAAATGTTTTGTTTCTTCTAGGTGTGCAAGATGTGGTTCTTTTAAACATATACATATATCTATTCTTCTTTGGATCATTTTCCCATGTAGGTTATGACACCATGTTGAGTAGTCTTGTCTTGGTATTACGTAGGTCTTTGGTGATTACATATTTCACATGTGTTTCTATATCTATCTTAACCTCAATATCCTAATGTATCCAATCCTCACACCTTTCCATTTGGTGAACCCTAAGTTTGTTTAATGAATCTGTGATTGCATTTCTCTGTGGAAATATCTTCATTGGTATCAATTTTTAGCTAAGACCTATAAGTGATATTATAGGATATGTGTCTTTTGCTTTCTGACTTAGTACAATTTGCCTGATTAACTCAAGAATCATACACAGTGCTGCAAATGGCATTGTTTTGTTTTTTTCCCTGGCTAATATTCCATCTGTACGTGTACCAGTTATTCTTTGGCCACGCACCTCTTGATGGACTATTTGGTTGCCTCCATGTCTTGGTTATTGTAATACTGCTGCAATGCACATTTGCTTGCCTGTGTCTTTCCAGTTCTATCTCCTTATGTTATAGGCCAAGGAGTGGGCTTGCTGTATCATATGGTAGCTCAGTGTGTACGTTTTAAAGGCACCACCATTCAGTTCTCATTAGTGGCTCTTTCCAGGTTATGTCCCACTTAAAATTGAGGGTATGCATTTCTCCAAAACACCTTCAATATTTATTGTTTGTAGTTTGCTTGCTGCTGGTTATTCTAACAGGTGCGAGCTGATACCTCTGTGTGGCTGAATTTGCATGTGTCCCATAATCTGTTGAAATTGATCTTTAAAGCATGCTCTTTTTATTTATCAAACTGTGATTACAGCTTAGTTCTTCAAATTGTTTTCTTAAAGTAAGTGTCACATTTTGAAAAGTTTTGGCCACTACCTCCCTCAAGACATTTTGAAGGCAGGTTTCATTTACAGCCCTAAAGTACTTGTTCATATGAAGTGACCATTAACACAGATTTTAAAGCTGCTTTTACAGGTAACGGCCAGAGGGCGGCAGCCTATTTACGTTCCCCAATCTGGTAACTAGGGAAAGAGTCCTTCAGCTGCAAGAGTGTCCAGCTTTATTTCTCATCCAGCTGTGGGTCTAGATATGATCAAACAAGGTTGCATCACAGCCCAGGAACGAATTATGTAAAATTTCCTCTCTCTATCACTGTCTTATTTTTTTGGGTTTTTTAAAGTTATTTAATTTAAAATGGGGATTCGCTACTTTTCACTGCTGTGTTTATGCCGCTTTACACCCACTTGACTCACTTCCAGACAGATATCAATACATAGGTTTTAAGATTCTTACTAGTCACATATATTCTTGTGCGGTGAATAGGGGGTGTTGAGTCCAGTTCACTGAGCAAGGAGTAGGTCTTGTCTATTACATATTGGGTGTATGGATCGGTATCTGAGCGAATTTGAAACCCTTGTTTTATGCATCACCACACCTCACCTTTCCCGTTAAGCAGCCATAGTGTGTTTTCTAAACGTGTGACTCTGTTCTGTTTTGTAATTCAGTTCAAGTGTAGCGGTTTTTACATTCCCTCTATAAGTGATAGCTTATGATAAGTGTCTTTTTCTGTGTGACTTATTTCACTTAGAATCGTTGTACCTAACTCCACTCATCTTGCTTCTACTAGCCTTATGGCATTGATTTCATGTCTGAGTGATATTGCATTGTACATAAGGACCACAACTTCTTTATCCATTTTTCTCTTTCCTGGGATATTTAAGGTGTCATGAAGTGGAGGTTCTTGTCAACAGAGCAGCCCTAAACTTTGGGGTGCCTGTGTCTTGCTGATTTTTAGTTTTCCCAATTTATACGCCCATGAGTGGACGTGCCCTATGCTCCCTAAGCTGTGTTTTTTCGATGTTTCAGGACACACCGTACACTTCTCCAGAGTGTCTGTTGGCAATTTACATCCCGCCCATCAGCGTAGCAAGGCTGCCATTTCTCCATGGCCTGTCCTGCATTTCTGGTTTTGACACTTTTTGCAGCATGGCCCTTTTGACCGATGGGAAGCGAGACTTCTTTGTAGCGCTGATTTGCCTTTCCAGGTTGCTTGGTTGGCCAAAAAGGGCGTATGCGTTTTTTCCTGAATATATTCAGGAAAAAACGCATACGCCCTTTTTGGCCAAGGGCATCATTGTCGACGTTTTGCCGCTTTTCATGTGCTTTAAAGGCGATTCGAATCTACCTCCTGAAACCTGTTTCCTGCAATTCTGCCTTGCTTTCAAATCCTCTTCGTTGCCTTCCCTCAATATATTTGTGGACGAGAGTTATCATTTATAACTCAGCAGGTTTGTGAATGGCAGTGCCCCTGAGCTCCATTTTTCAACTGTCCTTTTTGGGAGCTGGCCGCAAAAGCACGGGATTGCCTCAGGCCCTATTCTGGTTCCCGGCGGCAGGCTGAGCCTGTGCTTAATTCTTCTTCCTGATGGGAAAATAGAGTGACCTGTGCCTGTCCCAACACCTAGATCTATTCTCTCATTGGTTGCCCCTCTTCCCGTTCATCCTCAGGACAAATTGCAACCTGTACAGAACAGGAGGTTAAAGGTGCTGATTCTCCAAATAGGGAGATTGCTAGTGAAGTAGCTGGAATGGCGAACCCGAGCACAAGGAGATGAGAAATGAGGTGCGTTTTAGAAACCTTTCAAAATCACACGGTGTACCTTCTTCTGGGTTCCTCATGCAAGTTTTCGATGTAGGAAGATGCCCTTGAACCTGGAGATTTGGGACCCATGGGATGGGTACCATGCAGTATTACTTTAAAGGGTCTGCGTTTGCTCACCCAACCTCACCCAACCTCTCAGCCCCAAGAGTGTCCACCATTATGTCTCATCCAGCTGTGGGTCTAGATATGGTCAATCCAGGTTGCATCTCAGCCCCTGATCGAATTTTGTAAGAATTTCTCTCTCTTTCACTGTCTTTGTTTTACGGGTTTTTAAAAGTAATTTATTTTTATAATGGGGTTTAACTGCTTTTCACGGCTGTGTTTATGCGGATTTACACCCACTTGACTCACTTCCAGACAGATATCAATACATAGGTTTTAAGATTGTTACTAGTCATATATATTCTTGTGCGGTGAATAGGGGGTGTTGAGTCCAGTTCACTGAGCAAGGAGTAGGTCTTGTGTATTACATATTGGGTGTATGGAACGGTATCTGAGCGAATTTGAACCCCTTGTTTTATGCATCACCCCACCTCACCTTTCCCGTTAAGCAGCCATAGTGTGTTTTCTAAACGTGTGACTCTGTTCTGTTTTGTAATTCAGTTCAAGTGTAGCGGTTTTTACATTCCCTCTATAAGTGATAGCTTATGATAAGTGTCTTTTTCTGTGTGACTTATTTCACTTAGAATCGTCGTACCTAAGTCCACTCATCTTGCTTCTACTAGCCTTATGACATTGATTTCATGTCTGAGTGATATTCCATTGTACATAAGGACCACAACTTTTTTATCCATTTTTCTCTTTCCTGGGATATTTAAGGTGTCATGAAGTGGAGGTTCTTGTCAACAGAGCAGCCCCAAACTTTGGGGTGCCCGTGTCTTGCTCATTAGTAGTTTTCCCAATTTATACGCCCATGAGTGGACGTTCCCTATGTTCCCTAAGCTGTGTTTTTTCGATGTTTCAGGACACACCGTACACTTCTCCAGAGTGGCTGTTGGCAATTTACATCCCGCCCATCAGCATAGCAAGGCTGCCATTTCTCCATGGCCTGTCCTGCATTTCTGGTTTTGACACTTTTTGCAGCATGTCCCTTTTGGCCGATGGGAAGCGAGACTTCTTTGTAGCGCAGATTTGCCTTTCCAGGTTGCTTGGTTGGCCAAAAAGGGCGTATGCGTTTTTTCCTGAATATATTCAGGAAAAAACGCATACGCCCTTTTTGGCCAAGGGCATCATTGTCGACGTTTTGCTGCTTTTCATGTGCCTTAAAGGCGATTCGAATCTACCTCCTGAAATCTGTTTCCTGCAATTCTGCCTTGCTTTGAATTCCTCTTCGTTGCCTTCCCTCAATATATCTGTGGATGAGAGTTATCACTTATAACTCTGCGGGTTTGTGAATTGCAGTGTCCCTGAGCTCCATTTTTCAACTGTCTTTTTTGAGAGCTGGCCGCAAAAGCACGGGATTGCCTCAGGCCCTATTCTGGTTCCTGGCAGCAGGCTGAGCCTGTGGTTAATTCTTCTTCCTGATGGGAAAATAGAGTGACCTGTGCCTGTCCCAACAGCTAGATCTAGTCTCTCATTGGTTCCCCCTCTTCCCGTTCATCCTCAGGACAAATTACAACCTGTAGGGAACAGGAGGTTAAAGGTGCTGATTCTCCAAGTAGGGAGATTGCTAGTAAAGTAGCTGGAATGGCGAAACCGAGCACAAGGAGATGAGAAATGGGGTGTGTTTTAGAAAACTTTCAAAATCACTCGGTGTACCATCTTCTGAGTTTCTCATGCATGTTTTCGATGTAGGAAGATGCCCTTGAACCTGGATATTTGGGACCCATGGGATGGGTACCACGCAGTATTACTTTAAAGGGTCTGCGTTTGCTCACCCAACCTAACCCAACCTTTCAGCCCCAAGAGTGTCCACCCTTATGTCTCATCCAGCTGTGCGTGTAGATATGGTCAATCCAGGTTGCATCACAGCCTCTGAACGAATTTTGTAAGAATTTCTCTCTCTTTCACTGTCTTTGTTTTACGGGTTTTTAAAAGTAATTTATTTTTATAATGGGGTTTAGCTGCTTTTCACGGCTCTGTTTATGCGGATTTACACCCACTTGACTCACTTCCAGACAGATATCAATACATAGGTTTTAAGATTGTTACTAGTCACATATATTCTTGTGCGGTGAATAGGGCGTGTTGAGTCCAGTTCACTGAGCAAGGAGTAGGTCTTGTCTATTACATATTGGGTGTATGGAACGGTATCTGAGCGAATTTGAACCCCTTGTTTTATGCATCACCCCACCTCACCTTTCCCGTTAAGCAGCCATAGTGTGTTTTCTAAACGTGTGATTCTCTTCTGTTCTGTAATTCAGTTCAAGTGTAGCGGTTTTTACATTCCCTCTATAAGTGATAGCTTATGATAAGTGTCTTTTTCTGTGTGACTTATTTCACTTAGAATCGTCGTACCTAAGTCCACTCATCTTGCTTCTACTAGCCTTATGACATTGATTTCATGTCTGAGTGATATTGCATTGTACATAAGGACCACAACTTCTTTATCCATTTTTATCTTTCCTGGGATATTTAAGGTGTCATGAAGTGGAGGTTCTTGTCAACAGAGCAGCCCTAAACTTTGGGGTGCCTGTGTCTTGCTGATTTTTAGTTTTCCCAATTTATACGCCCATGAGTGGACGTGCCCTATGCTCCCTAAGCTGTGTTTTTTCGATGTTTCAGGACACACCGTACACTTCTCCAGAGTGTCTGTTGGCAATTTACATCCCGCCCATCAGCGTAGCAAGGCTGCCATTTCTCCATGGCCTGTCCTGCATTTCTGGTTTTGACACTTTTTGCAGCATGGCCCTTTTGACCGATGGGAAGCGAGACTTCTTTGTAGCGCTGATTTGCATTTCCAGGTTGCTTGGTTGGCAAAAAAGGGCGTATGCGTTTTTTCCTGAATATATTCAGGAAAAAACGCATACGCCCTTTTTGGCCAAGGGCATCATTGTCGACGTTTTGCCACTTTTCATGTGCTTTAAAGGCGATTCGAATCTACCTCCTGAAACCTGTTTCCTGCAATTCTGCCTTGCTTTCAAATCCTCTTCGTTGCCTTCCCTCAATATATTTGTGGATGAGAGTTATCATTTATAACTCTGCGGGTTTGTGAATTGCAGTGTGCCTGAGCTCCATTTTTCAACTCGCTTTTTTGGGAGCTGGCCGCAAAAGCGCGGGATTGCCTCAGGCCCTATTCTGGTTCCTGGCAGCAGGCTGAGCCTGTGGTTAATTCTTCTTCCTGATGGGAAAATAGAGTGACCTGTGCCTGTCCCAACACCTAGATCTAGTCTCTCATTGGTTGCCCCTCTTCCCTTTCATCCTCAGGACAAATTGCAACCTGTAGGGAACAGGAGGTTAAAGGTGCTGATTCTCCAAGTAGGGAGATTGCTAGTAAAGTAGCTGGAATGGCGAACCCGAGCACAAGGAGATGAGAAATGAGGTGCGTTTTAGAAACCTTTCAAAATCACACGGTGTACCATCTTCTGAGTTTCTCATGCATGTTTTCGATGTAGGAAGATGCCCTTGAACATGGAGACTTGGGACCCATGGGATGGGTACCACGCAGTATTACTTTAAAGGGTCTGCGTTTGCTCACCCAACCTAACCCAACCTTTCAGCCCCAAGAGTGTCCACCCTTATGTCTCATCCAGCTGTGCGTGTAGATATGGTGAATCCAGGTTGCATCACAGCCTCTGAACGAATTTTGTAAGAATTTCTCTCTCTTTCACTGTCTTTGTTTTACGGGTTTTTAAAAGTAATTTATTTTTATAATGGGGTTAAGCTGCTTTTCACGGCTGTGTTTATGCGGCTTTACACCCACTTGACTCACTTCCAGACATATATCAATACATAGGTTTTAAGATTCTTACTAGTCACATATATTCTTGTGCGGTGAATAGGGGATGTTGAGTCCAGTTCACTGAGCAAGGAGTAGGTCTTGTCTATTACATATTGGGTGTATGGAACGGTATCTGAGCGAATTTGAAACCCTTGTTTTATGCATCACCCCACCTCACCTTTCCCGTTAAGCAGCCATAGTGTGTTTTCTAAACGTGTGACTCTGTTCTGTTTTGTAATTCAGTTCAAGTGTAGCGGTTTTTACATTCCCTCTATAAGTGATAGCTTATGATAAGTGTATTTTTCTGTGTGACTTATTTCACTTAGAATCGTCGTACCTAACTCCACTCATCTTGCTTCTACTAGCCTTATGACATTGATTTCATGTCTGAGTGATATTCCATTGTACATAAGGACCACAACTTCTTTATCCATTTTTCTCTTTCCTGGGATATTTAAGTTGTCATGAAGTGGAGGTTCTTGTCAACAGAGCAGCCCTAAACTTTGGGGTGCCTGTGTCTTGCTGATTTTTAGTTTTCCCAATTTATACGCCCATGAGTGGACGTGCCCTATGCTCCCTAAGCTGGGTTTTTTCGATGTTTCAGGACACACCGTACACATCTCCAGAGTGGCTGTTGGCAATTAACATCCCGCCCATCAGCGTAGCAAGGCTGCCATTTCTCCATGGCCTGTCCTGCATTTCTGGTTTTGACACTTTTTGCAGCATGACCCTTTTGACCGATGGGAAGCGAGACTTCTTTGTAGCGCTGATTTGCCTTTCCAGGTTGCTTGGTTGGCCAAAAAGGGCGTATGCGTTTTTTCCTGAATATATTCAGGAAAAAATGCATACGCCCTTTTTGGCCAAGAGCATCATTGTCGACGTTTTGCCGCTTTTCATGTGCTTTAAAGGCGATTCGAATCTACCTCCTGAAATCTGTTTCCTACAATTCTGCCTTGCTTTCAAATCCTCTTCGTTGCCTTCCCTCAATGTATTTGTGGACGAGAGTTATTTTTCAACTGTCTTTTTTGGGAGCTGGCCGCAAAAGCACGGGATTGCCTCAGGCCCTATTCTGGTTCCCGGCGGCAGGCTGAGCCTGTGGTTAATTCTTCTTCCTGATGGGAAAATAGAGTGACCTGTGCCTGTCCCAACACCTAGATCTAGTCTCTCATTGGTTGCCCCTTTTCCCGTTCATCCTCAGGACAAATTGCAACATGTAGGGAACAGGAGCTTAAAGGTGCTGATTCTGCAAGTAGGGAGATTTGTAGTAAACTAGCTGGAAAGGCGAAAACGAGCACAAGGAGGTGAGAAATGGGGTGCGTTTTAGAAACCTTTCAAAATCACACGGTGTACCATCTTCTGAGTTTCTCATGCATGTTTTCGATGTAGGAAGATGCCCTTGAACCTGGAGATTTGGGACCCATGGGATGGGTACCACGCAGTATTACTTTAAAGGGTCTGCGTTTGCTCACCCAACCTCACCCAACCTCTCAGCCCCAAGAGTGTCCACCCTTATGTCTCATCCAGCTGTGTGTCTAGATATGGTCAATCCAGGTTGCATCACAGCCTCCGAACGAATTTTGTAAGAATTTCTCTCTCTTTCACTGTCTTTTTTTTACGGGTTTTTAAAAGTAATTTATTTTTATAATGGGGTTTAGCTGCTTTTCACGGCTGTGTTTATGCGGATTTACACCCACTTGACTCACTTCCAGACAGATATCAATACATAGGTTTTACGATTCTTACTAGTCAGATATATTCTTGTGCGGTGAATAGGGGGTGTTGAGTCCAGTTCACTGAGCAAGGTGTAGGTCTTGTCTATTACATATTGGGTGTATGGAACAGTATCTGAGCGAATTTGAAACCCTTGTTTTATGCATCACCCCACCTCACCTTTCCCGTTAAGCAGCCATAGTGTGTTTTCTAAACGTGTGACTCTGTTCTGTTTTGTAATTCAGCTCAAGTGTAGCAGTTTTTACATTCCCTCTATAAGTGATAGCTTATGATAAGTGTCTTTTTCTGTGTGACTTATTTCACTTAGAATCGTCGTACCTAAATCCACTCATCTTGCTTCTACTAGCCTTATGACATTGATTTCATGTCTGAGTGATATTCCATTGTTCATAAGGACCACAACTTCTTAATCCATTTTTCTCTTTCCTGGGATATTTAAGGTGTCATGAAGTGGAGGTTCTTGTCAACAGAGCAGCCCTAAACTTTGGGGTGCCTGTGTCTTGCTGATTTTTAGTTTTCCCAATTTATACGCCCATGAGTGGACGTGCCCTATGCTCCCTAAGCTGTGTTTTTTCGATGTTTCAGGACACACCGTACACTTCTCCAGAGTGGCTGTTGGCAATTAACATCCCGCCCATCAGCGTAGCAAGGCTGCCATTTCTCCATGGCCTGTCCTGCATTTCTGGTTTTGACACTTTTTGCAGCATGACCCTTTTGACCGATGGGAAGCGAGACTTCTTTGTAGCACTGATTTGCATTTCCAGGTTGCTTGGTTGGCCAAAAAGGGCGTATGCGTTTTTTCCTGAATATATTCAGGAAAAAACGCATACGCCCTTTTTGGCCAAGGGCATCATTGTCGACGTTTTGCCGCTTTTCATGTGCTTTAAAGGCGATTCGAATCTACCTCCTGAAACCTGTTTCCTGCAATTCTGCCTTGCTTTCAAATCCTCTTCGTTGCCTTCCCTCAATATATTTGTGGACGAGAGTTATCATTTATAACTCAGCAGGTTTGTGAATGGCAGTGCCCCTGAGCTCCATTTTTCAACTGTCCTTTTTGGGAGCTGGCCGCAAAAGCACGGGATTGCCTCAGGCCCTATTCTGGTTCCCGGCGGCAGGCTGAGCCTGTGCTTAATTCTTCTTCCTGATGGGAAAATAGAGTGACCTGTGCCTGTCCCAACACCTAGATCTATTCTCTCATTGGTTGCCCCTCTTCCCGTTCATCCTCAGGACAAATTGCAACCTGTACAGAACAGGAGGTTAAAGGTGCTGATTCTCCAATTAGGGAGATTGCTAGTAAAGTAGCTGGAATGGCAAACCCGAGCACAAGGAGATGAGAAATGAGGTGCGTTTTAGAAACCTTTCAAAATCACACGGTGTACCATCTTCTGAGTTTCTCATGCATGTTTTCGATGTAGGAAGATGCCCTTGAACCTGGAGACTTGGGACCCATGGGATGTGTACCACACAGTATTACTTTAAAGGGTCTGCGTTTGCTCACCCAACCTAACCCAACCTCTCAGCCCCAAGAGTGTCCACCCTTATGTCTCATCCAGCTGTGGGTCTAGATATGGTCAATCCAGGTTGCATCTCAGCCCCTGAACGAATTTTGTAAGAATTTCTCTCTCTTTCACTGTCTTTGTTTTACGGGTTTTTAAAAGTAATTTATTTTTATAATGGGGTTTAGCTGCTTTTCACGGCTGTGTTTATGCGGCTTTACACCCACTTCACTCACTTCCAGACAGATATCAATACATAGGTTTTAAGATTGTTACTAGTCACATATATTCTTGTGCGGTGAATAGGGGGTGTTGAGTCCAGTTCACTGAGCAAGGAGTAGGTCTTGTCTATTACATATTGGGTGTATGGAACGGTATCTGAGCAAATTTGAACCCCTTGTTTTATGCATCACCCCACCTCACCTTTCCCGTTAAGCAGCCATAGTGTGTTTTCTAAACTTGTGATTCTGTTCTGTTCTGTAATTCAGTTCAAGTGTAGCGGTTTTTACATTCCCTCTATAAGTGACAGCTTATGATAAGTGTCTTTTTCTGTGTGACTTATTTCACTTAGAATCGTCGTACCTAAGTCCACTCATCTTGCTTCTACTAGCCTTATGACATTGATATCATGTCTGAGTGATATTCCATTGTACATAAGGACCACAACTTCTTTATCCATTTTTCTCTTTCCTGGGATATTTAAGGTGTCATGAAGTGGAGGTTCTTGTCAACAGAGCAGCCCTAAACTTTGGGGTGCCTGTGTCTTGCTGAATTTTAGTTTTCCCAATTTATACGCCCATGAGTGGACGTGCCCTATGCTCCCTAAGCTGTGTTTTTTCGATGTTTCAGGACACACCGTACACTTCTCCAGAGTGGCTGTTGGCAGCTTACATCCCGCCCATCAGCGTAGCAAGGCTGCCATTTCTCCATGGCCTGTCCTGCATTTCTGGTTTTGACACTTTTTGCAGCATGGCCCTTTTGACCGATGTGAAGCGAGACTTCTTTGTAGCGCTGATTTGCCTTTCCAGGTTGCTTGGTTGGCCAAAAAGGGCGTATGCGTTTTTTCCTGAATATATTCAGGAAAAAACGCATACGCCCTTTTTGGCCAAGGGCACCATTGTCGACGTTTTGCCGCTTTTCATGTGCCTTAAAGGCGATTCGAATCTACCTCCTGAAATCTGTTTCCTGCAATTCTGCCTTGCTTTCAAATCCTCTTTGTTGCCTTACCTCAATATATCTGTGGATGAGAGTTATCATTTATAACTCTGCGCGTTTGTGAATTGCAGTGTCCCAGAGCTCCATTTTTCAACTGTCTTTTTTGAGAGCTGGCCGCAAAAGCACGGGATTGCCTCAGGCCCTATTCTGGTTCCTGGCAGCAGGCTGAGCCTGTGGTTAATTCTTCTTCCTGATGGGAAAATAGAGTGACCTGTGCCTGTCCCAACAGCTAGATCTAGTCTCTCATTGGTTCCCCCTCTTCCCGTTCATCCTCAGGACAAATTGCAACCTGTAGGGAACAGGAGGTTAAAGGTGCTGATTCTCCAAGTAAGTTGATTGCTAGTAAAGTAGCTGGAAAGGCGAACCCGAGCACAAGGAGATGAGAAATGGGGTGTGTTTTAGAAACCTTTCAAAATCACACGGTGTACCATCTTCTGAGTTTCTCATGCATGTTTTCGATGTAGGAAGATGCCCTTGAACCTGGAGATTTGGGACCCATGGGATGGGTACCACGCAGTATTACTTTAAAGGGTCTGCGTTTGCTCACCCAACCTCTCAGCCCCAAGAGTGTCCACCCTTATGTCTCATCCAGCTGTGGGTCTAGATATGGTCAATCCAGGTTGCATCTCAGCCGCTGATCGAATTTTGTAAGAATTTTTCTCTCTTTCACTGTCTTTGTTTTACGGGTTTTTAAAAGTAATTTATTTTTATAATGGGGTTTAGCTGCTTTTCACGGCTGTGTTTATGCGGATTTACACCCACTTGACTCTCTTCCAGACAGATATCAATACATAGGTTTTAAGATTGTTACTAGTCATATATATTCTTGTGCGGTGAATAGGGGGTGTTGAGTCCAGTTCACTGAGCAAGGAGTAGGTCTTGTGTATTACATATTGGGTGTATGGAACGGTATCTGAGCGAATTTGAACCCCTTGTTTTATGCATCACCCCACCTCACCTTTCCCGTTAAGCAGCCATAGTGTGTTTTCTTAACGTGTGACTCTCTTCTGTTTTGTAATTCAGTTCAAGTGTAGCGGTTTTTACATTCCCTCTATAAGTGATAGCTTATGATAAGTGTCTTTTTCTGTGTGACTTATTTCACTTAGAATCGTCGTACCTAAGTCCACTCATCTTGCTTCTACTAGCCTTATGACATTGATTTCATGTCTGAGTGATATTCCATTGTACATAAGGACCACAACTTTTTTATCCATTTTTCTCTTTCCTGGGATATTTAAGGTGTCATGAAGTGGAGGTTCTTGTCAACAGAGCAGCCCCAAACTTTGGGGTGCCTTTGTCTTGCTCATTTTTAGTTTTCCGAATTTATACGCCCATGAGTGGACGTGCCCTATGCTCCCTAAGCTGTGTTTTTTCGATGTTTCAGGACACACCGTACACTTCTCCAGAGTGGCTGTTGGCAATTTACATCCCGCCCATCAGCGTAGCAAGGCTGCCATTTCTCCATGGCCTGTCCTGCATTTCTGGTTTTGACACTTTTTGCAGCATGACCCTTTTGACCGATGGGAAGCGAGACTTCTTTGTAGCACTGATTTGCCTTTCCAGGTTGCTTGGTTGGCCAAAAAGGGCGTATGCGTTTTTTCCTGAATATATTCAGGAAAAAACGCATACGCCCTTTTTGGCCAAGGGCATCATTGTCGACGTTTTGCCGCTTTTCATGTGCCTTAAAGGCGATTCGAATCTACCTCCTGAAATCTGTTTCCTGCAATTCTGCCTTGCTTTCAAATCCTCTTTGTTGCCTTACCTCAATATATCTGTGGATGAGAGTTATCACTTATAACTCTGCGCGTTTGTGAATTGCAGTGTCCCTGAGCTCCATTTTTCAACTGTCTTTTTTGAGAGCTGGCCGCAAAAGCACGGGATTGCCTCAGGCCCTATTCTGGTTCCTGGCAGCAGGCTGAGCCTGTGGTTAATTCTTCTTCCTGATGGGAAAATAGAGTGACCTGTGCCTGTCCCAACAGCTAGATCTAGTCTCTCATTGGTTCCCCCTCTTCCCGTTCATCCTCAGGACAAATTGCAACCTGTAGGGAACAGGAGGTTAAAGGTGCTGATTCTCCAAGTAGGGAGATTGCTAGTAAAGAGGCTGGAATGGCGAAACCGAGCACAAGGAGATGAGAAATGGGGTGTGTTTTAGAAACCTTTCAAAATCACACGGTGTACCATCTTCTGAGTTTCTCATGCATGTTTTCGATGTAGGAAGATGCCCTTGAACCTGGAGATTTGGGACCCATGGGATGGGTACCACGCAGTATTACTTTAAAGAGTCTGCGTTTGCTCACCCAACCTCTCAGCCCCAAGAGTGTCCACCCTTATGTCTCATCCAGCTGTGGGTCTAGATATGGTCAATCCAGGTTGCATCTCAGCCCCTGAACGAATTTTGTAAGAATTTCTCTCTCTTTCACTGTCTTTGTTTTACGGGTTTTTAAAAGTAATTTATTTTTATAATGGGGTTTAGCTGCTTTTCACGGCTGTTTTTATGCGGATTTACACCCACTTGACTCTCTTCCAGACAGATATCAATACATAGGTTTTAAGATTGTTACTAGTCATATATATTCTTGTGCGGTGAATAGGGGGTGTTGAGTCCAGTTCACTGAGCAAGGAGTAGGTCTTGTCTATTACATATTGGGTGTATGGAACGGTATCTGAGCGAATTTGAACCCCTTGTTTTATGCATCACCCCATCTCACCTTTCCCGTTAAGCAGCCATAGTGTGTTTTCTAAACGTGTGACTCTGTTCTGTTTTGTAATTCAGTTCAAGTGTAGCGGTTTTTACATTCCCTCTATAAGTGATAGCTTATGATAAGTGTCTTTTTCTGTGTGACTTATTTCACTTAGAATCGTCGTACCTAAGTCCACTCATCTTGCTTCTACTAGCCTTATGACATTGATTTCATGTCTGAGTGATATTCCATTGTACATAAGGACCACAACATTTTTATCCATTTTTCTCTTTCCTGGGATATTTAAGGTGTCATGAAGTGGAGGTTCTTGTCAACAGAGCAGCCCCAAACTTTGGGGTGCCTGTGTCTTGCTCATTTTTAGTTTTCCCAATTTATACGCCCATGAGTGGACGTGCCCTATGCTCCCTAAGCTGTGTTTTTTCGATGTTTCAGGACACACCGTACACTTCTCCAGAGTGGCTGTTGGCAATTTACATCCCGCCCATCAGCGTAGCAAGGCTGCCATTTCTCCATGGCCTGTCCTGCATTTCTGGTTTTGACACTTTTTGCAGCATGTCCCTTTTGGCCGATGGGAAGCGAGACTTCTTTGTAGCGCTGATTTGCCTTTCCAGGTTGCTTGGTTGGCCAAAAAGGGCGTATGCGTTTTTTCCTGAATATATTCAGGAAAAAACGCATACGCCCTTTTTGGCCAAGGGCATCATTGTCGACGTTTTGCCGCTTTTCATGTGCCTTAAAGGCGATTCGAATATACCTCCTGAAATCTGTTTCCTGCAATTCTGCCTTGCTTTCAAATCCTCTTTGTTGCCTTACCTCAATATATCTGTGGATGAGAGTTATCACTTATAACTCTGCGCGTTTGTGAATTGCAGTGTCCCTGAGCTCCATTTTTCAACTGTCTTTTTTGAGAGCTGGCCGCAAAAGCACGGGATTGCCTCAGGCCCTATTCTGGTTCCTGGCAGCAGGCTGAGCCTGTGGTTAATTCTTCTTCCTGATGGGAAAATAGAGTGACCTGTGCCTGTCCCAACACCTAGATCTATTCTCTCATTGGTTTCCGCTCTTCCCGTTCATCCTCACGACAAATTGCAACCTGTACAGAACAGGAGGTTAAAGGTGCTGATTCTCCAAGTAGGGAGATTGCTAGTGAAGTAGCTGGAATGGCGAACCCGAGCACAAGGAGATGAGAAATGAGGTGCGTTTTAGAAACCTTTCAAAATCACACGGTGTACCTTCTTCTGGGTTCCTCATGCAAGTTTTCGATGTAGGAAGATGCCCTTGAACCTGGAGATTTGGGACCCATGGGATGGGTACCATGCAGTATTACTTTAAAGGGTCTGCGTTTGCTCACCCAACCTCACCCAACCTCTCAGCCCCAAGAGTGTCCACCCTTATGTCTCATCCAGCTGTGGGTCTAGATATGGTCAATCCAGGTTGCATCACAGCCCCTGAACGAATTTTGTAAGAATTTCTCTCTCTTTCACTGTCTTTGTTTTACGGGTTTTTAAAAGTAATTTATTTTTATAATGGGGTTTAGCTGCTTTTCACGGCTGTGTTTATGCGGCTTTACACCCACTTGACTCACTTCCAGACAGATATCAATACATAGGTTTTAAGATTGTTACTAGTCACATATATTCTTGTGCGGTGAATAGGGGGTGTTGAGTCCAGTTCACTGAGCAAGGAGTAGGTCTTGTCTATTACATATTGGGTGTATGGAACGGTATCTGAGCGAATTTGAACCCCTTGTTTTATGCATCACCCCACCTCACCTTTCCCGTTAAGCAGCCATAGTGTGTTTTCTAAACGTGTGATTCTGTTCTGTTCTGTAATTCAGTTCAAGTGTAGCGGTTTTTACATTCCCTCTATAAGTGATAGCTTATGATAAGTGTCTTTTTCTGTGTGACTTATTTCACTTAGAATCGTCGTACCTAAGTCCACTCATCTTGCTTCTACTAGCCTTATGACATTGATTTCATGTCTGAGTGATATTCCATTGTACATAAGGACCACAACTTCTTTATCCATTTTTCTCTTTCCTGGGATATTTAAGGTGTCATGAAGTGGAGGTTCTTGTCAACAGAGCAGCCCTAAACTTTGGGGTGCCTGTGTCTTGCTGATTTTTAGTTTTCCCAATTTATACGCCCATGAGTGGACGTGCCCTATGCTCCCTAAGCTGTGTTTTTTCCATGTTTCAGGACACACCGTACACTTCTCCAGAGTGGCTGTTGGCAACTTACATCCCGCCCATCAGCGTAGCAAGGCTGCCATTTCTCCATGGCCTGTCCTGCATTTCTGGTTTTGACACTTTTTGCAGCATGGCCCTTTTGACCGATGGGAAGCGAGACTTCTTTGTAGCGCTGATTTGCCTTTCCAGGTTGCTTGGTTGGCCAAAAAGGGCGTATGCGTTTTTTCCTGAATATATTCAGGAAAAAACGCATACGCCCTTTTTGGCCAAGGGCATCATTGTCGACGTTTTGCCGCTTTTCATGTGCTTTACAGGCGATTCGAATCTACCTCCTGAAATCTGTTTCCTGCAATTCTGCCTTGCTTTCAAATCCTCTTCGTTGCCTTCCCTCAATATATCTGTGGATGAGAGTTATCATTTATAACTCTGCGGGTTTGTGAATTGCAGTGTCCCTGAGCTCCATTTTTCAAGTCGCTTTTTTGGGAGCTGGCCGCAAAAGCGCGGGATTGCCTCAGGCCCTATTCTGCTTCTGGGCGGCAGGCTGAGCCTGTGGTTAATTATTCTTCCTGATGGGAAAATAGAGTGAACTGTGCCTGTCCCAACACCTAGATCTAGTCTCTGATTGGTTGCCCCTCTTCCCGTTCATCCTCAGGACAAATTGCAACCTGTAGGGAACAGGAGGTTAAAGGTGCTGATTCTCCAAGTAAGTTGATTGCTAGTAAAGTAGCTGGAAAGGCGAACCCGAGCACAAGGAGATGAGAAATGGGGTGTGTTTTAGAAACCTTTCAAAATCACACGGTGTACCATCTTCTGAGTTTCTCATGCATGTTTTCGATGTAGGAAGATACCCTTGAACCTGGAGATTTGGGACCCATGGGATGGGTACCACGCAGTATTACTTTAAAGGGTCTGCGTTTGCTCACCCAACCTCTCAGCCCCAAGAGTGTCCACCCTTATGTCTCATCCAGCTGTGGGTCTAGATATGGTCAATCCAGGTTGCATCTCAGCCCCTGATCGAATTTTGTAAGAATTTCTCTCTCTTTCACTGTCTTTGTTTTACGGGTTTTTAAAAGTAATTTATTTTTATAATGGGGTTTAGCTGCTTTTCACGGCTGTGTTTATGCGGATTTACACCCACTTGACTCTCTTCCAGACAGATATCAATACATAGGTTTTAAGATTGTTACTAGTCATATATATTCTTGTGCGGTGAATAGGGGGTGTTGAGTCCAGTTCACTGAGCAAGGAGTAGGTCTTGTGTATTACATATTGGGTGTATGGAACGGTATCTGAGCGAATTTGAACCCCTTGTTTTATGCATCACCCCACCTCACCTTTCCCGTTAAGCAGCCATAGTGTGTTTTCTTAACGTGTGACTCTCTTCTGTTTTGTAATTCAGTTCAAGTGTAGCGGTTTTTACATTCCCTCTATAAGTGATAGCTTATGATAAGTGTCTTTTTCTGTGTGACTTATTTCACTTAGAATCGTCGTACCTAAGTCCACTCATCTTGCTTCTACTAGCCTTATGACATTGATTTCATGTCTGAGTGATATTCCATTGTACATAAGGACCACAACTTTTTTATCCATTTTTCTCTTTCCTGGGATATTTAAGGTGTCATGAAGTGGAGGTTCTTGTCAACAGAGCAGCCCCAAACTTTGGGGTGCCTTTGTCTTGCTCATTTTTAGTTTTCCGAATTTATACGCCCATGAGTGGACGTGCCCTATGCTCCCTAAGCTGTGTTTTTTCGATGTTTCAGGACACACCGTACACTTCTCCAGAGTGGCTGTTGGCAATTTACATCCCGCCCATCAGCGTAGCAAGGCTGCCATTTCTCCATGGCCTGTCCTGCATTTCTGGTTTTGACACTTTTTGCAGCATGACCCTTTTGACCGATGGGAAGCGAGACTTCTTTGTAGCACTGATTTGCCTTTCCAGGTTGCTTGGTTGGCCAAAAAGGGCGTATGCGTTTTTTCCTGAATATATTCAGGAAAAAACGCATACGCCCTTTTTGGCCAAGGGCATCATTGTCGACGTTTTGCCGCATTTCATGTGCCTTAAAGGCGATTCGAATCTACCTCCTGAAATCTGTTTCCTGCAATTCTGCCTTGCTTTCAAATCCTCTTTGTTGCCTTACCTCAATATATCTGTGGATGAGAGTTATCACTTATAACTCTGCGCGTTTGTGAATTGCAGTGTCCCTGAGCTCCATTTTTCAACTGTCTTTTTTGAGAGCTGGCCGCAAAAGCACGGGATTGCCTCAGGCCCTATTCTGGTTCCTGGCAGCAGGCTGAGCCTGTGGTTAATTCTTCTTCCTGATGGGAAAATAGAGTGACCTGTGCCTGTCCCAACAGCTAGATCTAGTCTCTCATTGGTTCCCCCTCTTCCCGTTCATCCTCAGGACAAATTGCAACCTGTAGGGAACAGGAGGTTAAAGGTGCTGATTCTCCAAGTAGGGAGATTGCTAGTAAAGTAGCTGGAATGGCGAAACCGAGCACAAGGAGATGAGAAATGGGGTGTGTTTTAGAAACCTTTCAAAATCACACGGTGTACCATCTTCTGAGTTTCTCATGCATGTTTTCGATGTAGGAAGATGCCCTTGAACCTGGAGATTTGGGACCCATGGGATGGGTACCACGCAGTATTACTTTAAAGTGTCTGCGTTTGCTCACCCAACCTCTCAGCCCCAAGAGTGTCCACCCTTATGTCTCATCCAGCTGTGGGTCTAGATATGGTCAATCCAGGTTGCATCTCAGCCCCTGAACGAATTTTGTAAGAATTTCTCTCTCTTT
Source organism: Eschrichtius robustus (assembly GCF_028021215.1). Classification (NCBI taxonomy): domain Eukaryota; kingdom Metazoa; phylum Chordata; class Mammalia; order Artiodactyla; family Eschrichtiidae; genus Eschrichtius; species Eschrichtius robustus. Next base: position 363,928 of record NW_027175280.1, read on the forward strand.
CACTGTCTTTGTTTTACGGGTTTTTAAAAGTAATTTATTTTTATAATGGGGTTTAGCTGCTTTTCACGGCTGTGTTTATGCGGATTTACACCCACTTGACTCTCTTCCAGACAGATATCAATACATAGGTTTTAAGATTGTTACTAGTCATATATATTCTTGTGCGGTGAATAGGGGGTGTTGAGTCCAGTTCACTGAGCAAGGAGTAGGTCTTGTGTATTACATATTGGGTGTATGGAACGGTATCTGAGCGAATTTGAACCCCTTGTTTTATGCATCACCCCACCTCACCTTTCCCGTTAAGCAGCCATAGTGTGTTTTCTAAACGTGTGACTCTGTTCTGTTTTGTAATTCAGTTCAAGTGTAGCGGTTTTTACATTCCCTCTATAAGTGATAGCTTATGATAAGTGTCTTTTTCTGTGTGACTTATTTCACTTAGAATCGTCGTACCTAAGTCCACTCATCTTGCTTCTACTAGCCTTATGACATTGATTTCATGTCTGAGTGATATTCCATTGTACATAAGGACCACAACTTTTTTATCCATTTTTCTCTTTCCTGGGATATTTAAGGTGTCATGAAGTGGAGGTTCTTGTCAACAGAGCAGCCCCAAACTTTGGGGTGCCTTTGTCTTGCTCATTTTTAGTTTTCCGAATTTATACGCCCATGAGTGGACGTGCCCTATGCTCCCTAAGCTGTGTTTTTTCGATGTTTCAGGACACACCGTACACTTCTCCAGAGTGGCTGTTGGCAATTTACATCCCGCCCATCAGCGTAGCAAGGCTGCCATTTCTCCATGGCCTGTCCTGCATTTCTGGTTTTGACACTTTTTGCAGCATGACCCTTTTGACCGATGGGAAGCGAGACTTCTTTGTAGCACTGATTTGCCTTTCCAGGTTGCTTGGTTGGCCAAAAAGGGCGTATGCGTTTTTTCCTGAATATATTCAGGAAAAAACGCATACGCCCTTTTTGGCCAAGGGCATCATTGTCGACGTTTTGCCGCATTTCATGTGCCTTAAAGGCGATTCGAATCTACCTCCTGAAATCTGTTTCCTGCAATTCTGCCTTGCTTTCAAATCCTCTTTGTTGCCTTACCTCAATATATCTGTGGATGAGAGTTATCACTTATAACTCTGCGCGTTTGTGAATTGCAGTGTCCCTGAGCTCCATTTTTCAACTGTCTTTTTTGAGAGCTGGCCGCAAAAGCACGGGATTGCCTCAGGCCCTATTCTGGTTCCTGGCAGCAGGCTGAGCCTGTGGTTAATTCTTCTTCCTGATGGGAAAATAGAGTGACCTGTGCCTGTCCCAACAGCTAGATCTAGTCTCTCATTGGTTCCCCCTCTTCCCGTTCATCCTCAGGACAAATTGCAACCTGTAGGGAACAGGAGGTTAAAGGTGCTGATTCTCCAAGTAGGGAGATTGCTAGTAAAGTAGCTGGAATGGCGAAACCGAGCACATGGAGATGAGAAATGGGGTGTGTTTTAGAAACCTTTCAAAATCACACGGTGTACCATCTTCTGAGTTTCTCATGCATGTTTTCGATGTAGGAAGATGCCCTTGAACCTGGAGATTTGGGACCCATGGGATGGGTACCACGCAGTATTACTTTAAAGTGTCTGCGTTTGCTCACCCAACCTCTCAGCCCCAAGAGTGTCCACCCTTATGTCTCATCCAGCTGTGGGTCTAGATATGGTCAATCCAGGTTGCATCTCAGCCCCTGAACGAATTTTGTAAGAATTTCTCTCTCTTTCACTGTCTTTGTTTTATGGGTTTTTAAAAGTAATTTATTTTTATAATGGGGTTTAGCTGCTTTTCACGGCTGTGTTTATGCGGATTTACACCCACTTGACTCTCTTCCAGACAGATATCAATACATAGGTTTTAAGATTGTTACTAGTCACATATATTCTTGTGCGGTGAATAAGGGGTGTTGAGTCCAGTTCACGGAGCAAGGAGTAGGTCTTGTCTATTACATATTGGGTGTATGGAACGGTATCTGAGCGAATTTGAACCCCTTGTTTTATGCATCACCCCACCTCACCTTTCCCGTTAAGCAGCCATAGTGTGTTTTCTAAACGTGTGACTCTGTTCTGTTTTGTAATTCAGTTCAAGTGTAGCGGTTTTTACATTCCCTCTATAAGTGATAGCTTATGATAAGTGTCTTTTTCTGTGTGACTTATTTCACTTAGAATCGTCGTACCTAAGTCCACTCATCTTGCTTCTACTAGCCTTATGACATTGATTTCATGTCTGAGTGATATTCCATTGTACATAAGGACCACAAATTTTTTATCCATTTTTCTCTTTCCTGGGATATTTAAGGTGTCATGAAGTGGAGGTTCTTGTCAACAGAGCAGCCCCAAACTTTGGGGTGCCTGTGTCTTGCTCATTTTTAGTTTTCCCAATTTATACGCCCATGAGTGGACGTGCCCTATGCTCCCTAAGCTGTGTTTTTTCGATGTTTCAGGACACACCGTACACTTCTCCAGAGTGGCTGTTGGCAATTTACATCCCGCCCATCAGCGTAGCAAGGCTGCCATTTCTCCATGGCCTGTCCTGCATTTCTGGTTTTGACACTTTTTGCAGCATGTCCCTTTTGGCCGATGGGAAGCGAGACTTCTTTGTAGCGCTGATTTGCCTTTCCAGGTTGCTTGGTTGGCCAAAAAGGGCGTATGCGTTTTTTCCTGAATATATTCAGGAAAAAACGCATACGCCCTTTTTGGCCAAGGGCCTCATTGTCGACGTTTTGCCGCTTTTCATGTGCCTTAAAGGCGATTCGAATCTACCTCCTGAAATCTGTTTCCTGCAATTCTGCCTTGCTTTCAAATCCTCTTCGTTGCCTTCCCTCAATATATCTGTGGATGAGAGTTATCACTTATAACTCTGCAGGTTTGTGAATTGCAGTGTCCCTGAGCTCCATTTTTCAACTGTCTTTTTTGAGAGCTGGCCGCAAAAGCACGGGATTGCCTCAGGCCCTATTCTGGTTCCTGGCAGCAGGCTGAGCCTGTGGTTAATTCTTCTTCCTGATGGGAAAATAGAGTGACCTGTGCCTGTCCCAACAGCTAGATCTAGTCTCTCATTGGTTCCCCCTCTTCCCGTTCATCCTCAGGACAAATTGCAACCTGTAGGGAACAGGAGGTTAAAGGTGCTGATTCTCCAAGTAGGGAGATTGCTAGTAAAGTAGCTGGAATGGCGAAACCGAGCACAAGGAGATGAGAAATGGGGTGTGTTTTAGAAACCTTTCAAAATCACACGGTGTACCATCTTCTGAGTTTCTCATGCATGTTTTCGATGTAGGAAGATGCCCTTGAACCTGGAGATTTGGGACCCATGGGATGGGTACCACGCAGTATTACTTTAAAGTGTCTGCGTTTGCTCACCCAACCTCTCAGCCCCAAGAGTGTCCACCCTTATGTCTCATCCAGCTGTGGGTCTAGATATGGTCAATCCAGGTTGCATCTCAGCCCCTGAACGAATTTTGTAAGAATTTCTCTCTCTTTCACTGTCTTTGTTTTACGGGTTTTTAAAAGTAATTTATTTTTATAATGGGGTTTAGCTGCTTTTCACGGCTGTGTTTATGCGGATTTACACCCACTTGACTCTCTTCCAGACAGATATCAATACATAGGTTTTAAGATTGTTACTAGTCATATATATTCTTGTGCGGTGAATAGGGGGTGTTGAGTCCAGTTCACTGAGCAAGGAGTAGGTCTTGTCTATTACATATTGGGTGTATGGAACGGTATCTGAGCGAATTTGAACCCCTTGTTTTATGCATCACCCCACCTCACCTTTCCCGTTAAGCAGCCATAGTGTGTTTTCTAAACGTGTGACTCTGTTCTGTTTTGTAATTCAGTTCAAGTGTAGCGGTTTTTACATTCCCTCTATAAGTGATAGCTTATGATAAGTGTCTTTTTCTGTGTGACTTATTTCACTTAGAATCGTCGTACCTAAGTCCATTCATCTTGCTTCTACTAGCCTTATGACATTGATTTCATGTCTGAGTGATATTCCATTGTACATAAGGACCACAACTTCTTTATCCATTTTTCTCTTTCCTGGGATATTTAAGGTGTCATGAAGTGGAGGTTCTTGTCAACAGAGCAGCCCCAAACTTTGGGGTGCCTGTGTCTTGCTCATTTTTAGTTTTCCCAATTTATACGCCCATGAGTGGACGTGCCCTATGCTCCCTAAGCTGTGTTTTTTCGATGTTTCAGGACACACCGTACACTTCTCCAGAGTGGCTGTTGGCAATTTACATCCCGCCCATCAGCGTAGCAAGGCTGCCATTTCTCCATGGCCTGTCCTGCATTTCTGGTTTTGACACTTTTTGCAGCATGTCCCTTTTGGCCGATGGGAAGCGAGACTTCTTTGTAGCGCTGATTTGCCTTTCCAGGTTGCTTGGTTGGCCAAAAAGGGCGTATGCGTTTTTTCCTGAATATATTCAGGAAAAAACGCATACGCCCTTTTTGGCCAGGGGCATCATTGTCGACGTTTTGCCGCTTTTCATGTGCCTTAAAGGCGATTCGAATCTACCTCCTGAAATCTGTTTCCTGCAATTCTGCCTTGCTTTCAAATCCTCTTCGTTGCCTTCCCTCAATATATCTGTGGATGAGAGTTATCACTTATAACTCTGCGGGTTTGTGAATTGCAGTGTCCCTGAGCTCCATTTTTCAACTATTTTTTTGAGAGCTGGCCGCAAAAGCACGGGATTGCCTCAGGCCCTATTCTGGTTCCTGGCAGCAGGCTGAGCCTGTGGTTAATTCTTCTTCCTGATGGGAAAATAGAGTGACCTGTGCCTGTCCCAACAGCTAGATCTAGTCTCTCATTGGTTCCCCCTCTTCCCGTTCATCCTCAGGACAAATTGCAACCTTTAGGGAACAGGAGGTTAAAGGTGCTGATTCTCCAAGTAGGGAGATTGCTAGTAAAGTAGCTGGAATGGCGAACCCGAGCACAAGGAGATGAGAAATGAGGTGCGTTTTAGAAACCTTTCAAAATCACACGGTGTACCATCTTCTGAGTTTCTCATGCATGTTTTCGATGTAGGAAGATGCCCTTGAACCTGGAGACTTGGGACCCATGGGATGTGTACCACACAGTATTACTTTAAAGGGTCTGCGTTTGCTCACCCAACCTAACCCAACCTTTCAGCCCCAAGAGTGTCCACCCTTATGTCTCATCCAGCTGTGCGTGTAGATATGGTCAATCCAGGTTGCATCACAGCCTCTGAACGAATTTTGTAAGAATTTCTCTCTCTTTCACTGTCTTTGTTTTACGGGTTTTTAAAAGTAATTTATTTTTATAATGGGGTTTAGCTGCTTTTCACGGCGATGTTTATGCGGATTTACACCCACTTGACTCACTTCCAGACAGATATCAATACATAGGTTTTAAGATTGTTACTAGTCACATATATTCTTGTGCGGTGAATAGGGCGTGTTGAGTCCAGTTCACTGAGCAAGGAGTAGGTCTTGTCTATTACATATTGGGTGTATGGAACGGTATCTGAGCGAATTTGAACCCCTTGTTTTATGCATCACCCCACCTCACCTTTCCCGTTAAGCAGCCATAGTGTGTTTTCTAAACGTGTGATTCTCTTCTGTTCTGTAATTCAGTTCAAGTGTAGCGGTTTTTACATTCCCTCTATAAGTGATAGCTTATGATAAGTGTCTTTTTCTGTGTGACTTATTTCACTTAGAATCGTCGTACCTAAGTCCACTCATCTTGCTTCTACTAGCCTTATGACATTGATTTCATGTCTGAGTGATATTGCATTGTACATAAGGACCACAACTTCTTTATCCATTTTTCTCTTTCCTGGGATATTTAAGGTGTCATGAAGTGGAGGTTCTTGTCAACAGAGCAGCCCTAAACTTTGGGGTGCCTGTGTCTTGCTTATTTTTAGTTTTCCCAATTTATACGCCCATGAGTGGACGTGCCCTATGCTCCCTAAACTGTGTTTTTTCGATGTTTCAGGACACACCGTACACTTCTCCAGAGTGGCTGTTGGCAACTTACATGCCGCTCATCAGCGTAGCAAGGCTGCCATTTCTCCATGGCCTGTCCTGCATTTCTGGTTTTGACACTTTTTGCAGCATGGCCCTTTTGACCGATGGGAAGCGAGACTTCTTTGTAGCGCTGATTTGCCTTTCCAGGTTGCTTGGTTGGCCAAAAAGGGCGTATGCGTTTTTTCCTGAATATATTCAGGAAAAAACGCTTACGCCCTTCTTGGCCAAGGGCATCGTCGACGTTTTGCCGCTTTTCATGTGCCTTAAAGGTGATTCGAATCTACCTCCTGAAATCTGTTTCCTGCAATTCTGCCTTGCTTTCAAATCCTCTTCGTTGCCTTCCCTCAATATATCTGTGGATGAGAGTTATCATTTATAACTCTGCGGGTTTGTGAATTGCAGTGTCCCTGAGCTCCATTTTTCAACTAGCTTTTTTGAGAGCTGGCCGCAAAAGCGCGGGATTGCCTCAGGCCCTATTGTGCTTCTGGGCGGCAGGCTGAGCCTGTGGTTAATTCTTCTTCCTGATGGGAAAATAGAGTGACCTGTGCCTGTCCCAACAGCTAGATCTAGTCTCTCATTGGTTGCCCCTCTTCCCGTTCATCCTCAGGACAAATTGCAACCTGTAGGGAAAGGAGGTTAAAGGTGCTGATTCTCCAAGTAATTTGATTGCTAGTAAAGTAGCTGGAAAGGCGAACCCGAGCACAAGGAGATGAGAAATGGGGTGTGTTTTAGAAACCTTTCAAAATCACAAGGTGTACCATCTTCTGAGTTTCTCATGCATGTTTTCGATGTAGGAAGATGCCCTTGAACCTGGAGACTTGGGACCCATTCGATGGGTACCACGCAGTATTACTTTAAAGGGTCTGCATTTGCTCACCCAACCTAACCCAACCTTTCAGCCCCAAGAGTGTCCACCCTTATGTCTCATCCAGCTGTGCGTGTAGATATGGTCAATCCAGGTTGCATCACAGCCTCTGAACGAATTTTGTAAGAATTTCTCTCTCTTTCACTGTCTTTGTTTTACGGGTTTTTAAAAGTAATTTAGTTTTATAATGGGGTTTAGCTGCTTTTCACGGCTGTGTTTATGCGGCTTTACACCCACTTGACTCACTTCCAGACATATATCAATACATAGGTTTTAAGCTTCTTACTAGTCACATATATTTTTGTGCGGTGAATAGGGGGTGTTGAGTCCAGTTCACTTAGCAAGGAGTAGGTCTTGTCTATTACATATTGGGTGTATGGAACGGTATCTGAGCGAATTTGAAACCCTTGTTTTATGCATCACCCCACCTCACCTTTCCCGTTAAGCAGCCATAGTGTGTTTTCTAAACGTGTGACTCTGTTCTGTTTTGTAATTCAGTTCAAGTGTAGCGGTTTTTACATTCCCTCTATAAGTGATAGCTTATGATAAGTGTCTTTTTCTGTGTGACTTATTTCACTTAGAATCGTCGTACCTAAGTCCACTCATCTTGCTTCTACTAGCCTTATGACATTGATTTCATGTCTGAGTGATATTCCATTGTACATAAGGACCACAACTTTTTTATCCATTTTTCTCTTTCCTGGGATATTTAAGGTGTCATGAAGTGGAGGTTCTTGTCAACAGAGCAGCCCCAAACTTTGGGGTGCCTTTGTCTTGCTCATTTTTAGTTTTCCGAATTTATACGCCCATGAGTGGACGTGCCCTATGCTCCCTAAGCTGTGTTTTTTCGATGTTTCAGGACACACCGTACACTTCTCCAGAGTGGCTGTTGGCAATTTACATCCCGCCCATCAGCGTAGCAAGGCTGCCATTTCTCCATGGCCTGTCCTGCATTTCTGGTTTTGACACTTTTTGCAGCATGACCCTTTTGACCGATGGGAAGCGAGACTTCTTTGTAGCACTGATTTGCCTTTCCAGGTTGCTTGGTTGGCCAAAAAGGGCGTATGCGTTTTTTCCTGAATATATTCAGGAAAAAACGCATACGCCCTTTTTGGCCAAGGGCATCATTGTCGACGTTTTGCCGCATTTCATGTGCCTTAAAGGCGATTCGAATCTACCTCCTGAAATCTGTTTCCTGCAATTCTGCCTTGCTTTCAAATCCTCTTTGTTGCCTTACCTCAATATATCTGTGGATGAGAGTTATCACTTATAACTCTGCGCGTTTGTGAATTGCAGTGTCCCTGAGCTCCATTTTTCAACTGTCTTTTTTGAGAGCTGGCCGCAAAAGCACGGGATTGCCTCAGGCCCTATTCTGGTTCCTGGCAGCAGGCTGAGCCTGTGGTTAATTCTTCTTCCTGATGGGAAAATAGAGTGACCTGTGCCTGTCCCAACAGCTAGATCTAGTCTCTCATTGGTTCCCCCTCTTCCCGTTCATCCTCAGGACAAATTGCAACCTGTAGGGAACAGGAGGTTAAAGGTGCTGATTCTCCAAGTAGGGAGATTGCTAGTAAAGTAGCTGGAATGGCGAAACCGAGCACATGGAGATGAGAAATGGGGTGTGTTTTAGAAACCTTTCAAAATCACACGGTGTACCATCTTCTGAGTTTCTCATGCATGTTTTCGATGTAGGAAGATGCCCTTGAACCTGGAGATTTGGGACCCATGGGATGGGTACCACGCAGTATTACTTTAAAGGGTCTGCGTTTGCTCACCCAACCTCTCAGCCCCAAGAGTGTCCACCCTTATGTCTCATCCAGCTGTGGGTCTAGATATGGTCAATCCAGGTTGCATCTCAGCCCCTGAACGAATTTTGTAAGAATTTCTCTCTCTTTCACTGTCTTTGTTTTATGGGTTTTTAAAAGTAATTTATTTTTATAATGGGGTTTAGCTGCTTTTCACGGCTGTGTTTATGCGGATTTACACCCACTTGACTCTCTTCCAGACAGATATCAATACATAGGTTTTAAGATTGTTACTAGTCACATATATTCTTGTGCGGTGAATAAGGGGTGTTGAGTCCAGTTCACGGAGCAAGGAGTAGGTCTTGTCTATTACATATTGGGTGTATGGAACGGTATCTGAGCGAATTTGAACCCCTTGTTTTATGCATCACCCCACCTCACCTTTCCCGTTAAGCAGCCATAGTGTGTTTTCTAAACGTGTGACTCTGTTCTGTTTTGTAATTCAGTTCAAGTGTAGCGGTTTTTACATTCCCTCTATAAGTGATAGCTTATGATAAGTGTCTTTTTCTGTGTGACTTATTTCACTTAGAATCGTCGTACCTAAGTCCACTCATCTTGCTTCTACTAGCCTTATGACATTGATTTCATGTCTGAGTGATATTCCATTGTACATAAGGACCACAACTTTTTTATCCATTTTTCTCTTTCCTGGGATATTTAAGGTGTCATGAAGTGGAGGTTCTTGTCAACAGAGCAGCCCCAAACTTTGGGGTGCCTGTGTCTTGCTCATTTTTAGTTTTCCCAATTTATACGCCCATGAGTGGACGTGCCCTATGCTCCCTAAGCTGTGTTTTTTCGATGTTTCAGGACACACCGTACACTTCTCCAGAGTGGCTGTTGGCAATTTACATCCCGCCCATCAGCGTAGCAAGGCTGCCATTTCTCCATGGCCTGTCCTGCATTTCTGGTTTTGACACTTTTTGCAGCATGTCCCTTTTGGCCGATGGGAAGCGAGACTTCTTTGTAGCGCTGATTTGCCTTTCCAGGTTGCTTGGTTGGCCAAAAAGGGCGTATGCGTTTTTTCCTGAATATATTCAGGAAAAAACGCATACGCCCTTTTTGGCCAAGGGCCTCATTGTCGACGTTTTGCCGCTTTTCATGTGCCTTAAAGGCGATTCGAATCTACCTCCTGAAATCTGTTTCCTGCAATTCTGCCTTGCTTTCAAATCCTCTTCGTTGCCTTCCCTCAATATATCTGTGGATGAGAGTTATCACTTATAACTCTGCAGGTTTGTGAATTGCAGTGTCCCTGAGCTCCATTTTTCAACTGTCTTTTTTGAGAGCTGGCCGCAAAAGCACGGGATTGCCTCAGGCCCTATTCTGGTTCCTGGCAGCAGGCTGAGCCTGTGGTTAATTCTTCTTCCTGATGGGAAAATAGAGTGACCTGTGCCTGTCCCAACAGCTAGATCTAGTCTCTCATTGGTTCCCCCTCTTCCCGTTCATCCTCAGGACAAATTGCAACCTGTAGGGAACAGGAGGTTAAAGGTGCTGATTCTCCAAGTAGGGAGATTGCTAGTAAAGTAGCTGGAATGGCGAAACCGAGCACAAGGAGATGAGAAATGGGGTGTGTTTTAGAAACCTTTCAAAATCACACGGTGTACCATCTTCTGAGTTTCTCATGCATGTTTTCGATGTAGGAAGATGCCCTTGAACCTGGAGATTTGGGACCCATGGGATGGGTACCACGCAGTATTACTTTAAAGTGTCTGCGTTTGCTCACCCAACCTCTCAGCCCCAAGAGTGTCCACCCTTATGTCTCATCCAGCTGTGGGTCTAGATATGGTCAATCCAGGTTGCATCTCAGCCCCTGAACGAATTTTGTAAGAATTTCTCTCTCTTTCACTGTCTTTGTTTTACGGGTTTTTAAAAGTAATTTATTTTTATAATGGGGTTTAGCTGCTTTTCACGGCTGTGTTTATGCGGATTTACACCCACTTGACTCTCTTCCAGACAGATATCAATACATAGGTTTTAAGATTGTTACTAGTCATATATATTCTTGTGCGGTGAATAGGGGGTGTTGAGTCCAGTTCACTGAGCAAGGAGTAGGTCTTGTCTATTACATATTGGGTGTATGGAACGGTATCTGAGCGAATTTGAACCCCTTGTTTTATGCATCACCCCACCTCACCTTTCCCGTTAAGCAGCCATAGTGTGTTTTCTAAACGTGTGACTCTGTTCTGTTTTGTAATTCAGTTCAAGTGTAGCGGTTTTTACATTCCCTCTATAAGTGATAGCTTATGATAAGTGTCTTTTTCTGTGTGACTTATTTCACTTAGAATCGTCGTACCTAAGTCCATTCATCTTGCTTCTACTAGCCTTATGACATTGATTTCATGTCTGAGTGATATTCCATTGTACATAAGGACCACAACTTCTTTATCCATTTTTCTCTTTCCTGGGATATTTAAGGTGTCATGAAGTGGAGGTTCTTGTCAACAGAGCAGCCCCAAACTTTGGGGTGCCTGTGTCTTGCTCATTTTTAGTTTTCCCAATTTATACGCCCATGAGTGGACGTGCCCTATGCTCCCTAAGCTGTGTTTTTTCGATGTTTCAGGACACACCGTACACTTCTCCAGAGTGGCTGTTGGCAATTTACATCCCGCCCATCAGCGTAGCAAGGCTGCCATTTCTCCATGGCCTGTCCTGCATTTCTGGTTTTGACACTTTTTGCAGCATGTCCCTTTTGGCCGATGGGAAGCGAGACTTCTTTGTAGCGCTGATTTGCCTTTCCAGGTTGCTTGGTTGGCCAAAAAGGGCGTATGCGTTTTTTCCTGAATATATTCAGGAAAAAACGCATACGCCCTTTTTGGCCAGGGGCATCATTGTCGACGTTTTGCCGCTTTTCATGTGCCTTAAAGGCGATTCGAATCTACCTCCTGAAATCTGTTTCCTGCAATTCTGCCTTGCTTTCAAATCCTCTTCGTTGCCTTCCCTCAATATATCTGTGGATGAGAGTTATCACTTATAACTCTGCGGGTTTGTGAATTGCAGTGTCCCTGAGCTCCATTTTTCAACTATTTTTTTGAGAGCTGGCCGCAAAAGCACGGGATTGCCTCAGGCCCTATTCTGGTTCCTGGCAGCAGGCTGAGCCTGTGGTTAATTCTTCTTCCTGATGGGAAAATAGAGTGACCTGTGCCTGTCCCAACAGCTAGATCTAGTCTCTCATTGGTTCCCCCTCTTCCCGTTCATCCTCAGGACAAATTGCAACCTTTAGGGAACAGGAGGTTAAAGGTGCTGATTCTCCAAGTAGGGAGATTGCTAGTAAAGTAGCTGGAATGGCGAACCCGAGCACAAGGAGATGAGAAATGAGGTGCGTTTTAGAAACCTTTCAAAATCACACGGTGTACCATCTTCTGAGTTTCTCATGCATGTTTTCGATGTAGGAAGATGCCCTTGAACCTGGAGACTTGGGACCCATGGGATGTGTACCACACAGTATTACTTTAAAGGGTCTGCGTTTGCTCACCCAACCTAACCCAACCTTTCAGCCCCAAGAGTGTCCACCCTTATGTCTCATCCAGCTGTGCGTGTAGATATGGTCAATCCAGGTTGCATCACAGCCTCTGAACGAATTTTGTAAGAATTTCTCTCTCTTTCACTGTCTTTGTTTTACGGGTTTTTAAAAGTAATTTATTTTTATAATGGGGTTTAGCTGCTTTTCACGGCGATGTTTATGCGGATTTACACCCACTTGACTCACTTCCAGACAGATATCAATACATAGGTTTTAAGATTGTTACTAGTCACATATATTCTTGTGCGGTGAATAGGGCGTGTTGAGTCCAGTTCACTGAGCAAGGAGTAGGTCTTGTCTATTACATATTGGGTGTATGGAACGGTATCTGAGCGAATTTGAACCCCTTGTTTTATGCATCACCCCACCTCACCTTTCCCGTTAAGCAGCCATAGTGTGTTTTCTAAACGTGTGATTCTCTTCTGTTCTGTAATTCAGTTCAAGTGTAGCGGTTTTTACATTCCCTCTATAAGTGATAGCTTATGATAAGTGTCTTTTTCTGTGTGACTTATTTCACTTAGAATCGTCGTACCTAAGTCCACTCATCTTGCTTCTACTAGCCTTATGACATTGATTTCATGTCTGAGTGATATTGCATTGTACATAAGGACCACAACTTCTTTATCCATTTTTCTCTTTCCTGGGATATTTAAGGTGTCATGAAGTGGAGGTTCTTGTCAACAGAGCAGCCCTAAACTTTGGGGTGCCTGTGTCTTGCTGATTTTTAGTTTTCCCAATTTATACGCCCATGAGTGGACGTGCCCTATGCTCCCTAAACTGTGTTTTTTCGATGTTTCAGGACACACCGTACACTTCTCCAGAGTGGCTGTTGGCAACTTACATGCCGCTCATCAGCGTAGCAAGGCTGCCATTTCTCCATGGCCTGTCCTGCATTTCTGGTTTTGACACTTTTTGCAGCATGGCCCTTTTGACCGATGGGAAGCGAGACTTCTTTGTAGCGCTGATTTGCCTTTCCAGGTTGCTTGGTTGGCCAAAAAGGGCGTATGCGTTTTTTCCTGAATATATTCAGGAAAAAACGCATACGCCCTTCTTGGCCAAGGGCATCGTCGACGTTTTGCCGCTTTTCATGTGCCTTAAAGGTGATTCGAATCTACCTCCTGAAATCTGTTTCCTGCAATTCTGCCTTGCTTTCAAATCCTCTTCGTTGCCTTCCCTCAATATATCTGTGGATGAGAGTTATCATTTATAACTCTGCGGGTTTGTGAATTGCAGTGTCCCTGAGCTCCATTTTTCAACTAGCTTTTTTGAGAGCTGGCCGCAAAAGCGCGGGATTGCCTCAGGCCCTATTGTGCTTCTGGGCGGCAGGCTGAGCCTGTGGTTAATTCTTCTTCCTGATGGGAAAATAGAGTGACCTGTGCCTGTCCCAACAGCTAGATCTAGTCTCTCATTGGTTGCCCCTCTTCCCGTTCATCCTCAGGACAAATTGCAACCTGTAGGGAAAGGAGGTTAAAGGTGCTGATTCTCCAAGTAATTTGATTGCTAGTAAAGTAGCTGGAAAGGCGAACCCGAGCACAAGGAGATGAGAAATGGGGTGTGTTTTAGAAACCTTTCAAAATCACAAGGTGTACCATCTTCTGAGTTTCTCATGCATGTTTTCGATGTAGGAAGATGCCCTTGAACCTGGAGACTTGGGACCCATTCGATGGGTACCACGCAGTATTACTTTAAAGGGTCTGCATTTGCTCACCCAACCTAACCCAACCTTTCAGCCCCAAGAGTGTCCACCCTTATGTCTCATCCAGCTGTGCGTGTAGATATGGTCAATCCAGGTTGCATCACAGCCTCTGAACGAATTTTGTAAGAATTTCTCTCTCTTTCACTGTCTTTGTTTTACGGGTTTTTAAAAGTAATTTAGTTTTATAATGGGGTTTAGCTGCTTTTCACGGCTGTGTTTATGCGGCTTTACACCCACTTGACTCACTTCCAGACATATATCAATACATAGGTTTTAAGCTTCTTACTAGTCACATATATTTTTGTGCGGTGAATAGGGGGTGTTGAGTCCAGTTCACTTAGCAAGGAGTAGGTCTTGTCTATTACATATTGGGTGTATGGAACGGTATCTGAGCGAATTTGAAACCCTTGTTTTATGCATCACCCCACCTCACCTTTCCCGTTAAGCAGCCATAGTGTGTTTTCTAAACGTGTGACTCTGTTCTGTTTTGTAATTCAGTTCAAGTGTAGCGGTTTTTACATTCCCTCTATAAGTGATAGCTTATGATAAGTGTCTTTTTCTGTGTGACTTATTTCACTTAGAATCGTCGTACCTAAGTCCACTCATCTTGCTTCTACTAGCCTTATGACATTGATTTCATGTCTGAGTGATATTCCATTGTACATAAGGACCACAACTTCTTTATCCATTTTTCTCTTTCCTGGGATATTTAAGGTGTCATGAAGTGGAGGTTCTTGTCAACACAGCAGCCCTAAACTTTGGGGTGCCTGTGTCTTGCTGATTTTTACTTTTCCCAATTTATACGCCCATGAGTGGACGTGCCCTATGCTCCCTAAGCTGTGTTTTTTCGATGTTTCAGGACACACCGTACACTTCTCCAGAGTGGCTGTTGGCAATTAACATCCCGCCCATCAGCGTAGCAAGGCTGCCATTTCTCCATGGCCTGTCCTGCATTTCTGGTTTTGACACTTTTTGCAGCATGAGCCTTTTGACCGATGGGAAGCGAGACTTCTTTGTAGCACTGATTTGCCTTTCCAGGTTGCTTGGTTGGCCAAAAAGGGCGTATGCGTTTTTTCCTGAATATATTCAGGAAAAAACGCATACGCCCTTTTTGGCCAAGGGAATCATTGTCGACGTTTTGCCGCTTTTCATGTGCTTTAAAGGCGATTCGAATCTGCCTCCTGAAACCTGTTTCCTGCAATTCTGCCTTGCTTTCAAATCCTCTTCGTTGCCTTCCCTCAATATATTTGTGGACGAGAGTTATCATTTATAACTCAGCAGGTTTGTGAATGGCAGTCCCCCTGAGCTCCATTTTTCAACTGTCTTTTTTGGGAGCTGGCCGCAAAAGCACGGGATTGCCTCAGGCCCTATTCTGGTTCCCGGCGGCAGGCTGAGCCTGTGGTTAATTCTTCTTCCTGATGGGAAAATAGAGTGACCTGTGCCTGTCCCAACACCTAGATCTATTCTCTCATTGGTTTCCGCTCTTCCCGTTCATCCTCAGGACAAATTGCAACCTGTACAGAACAGGAGGTTAAAGGTGCTGATTCTCCAAGTTGGGAGATTGCTAGTGAAGTAGCTGGAATGGCGAACCCGAGCACAAGGAGATGAGAAATGAGGTGCGTTTTAGAAACCTTTCAAAATCACACGGTGTACCTTCTTCTGGGTTCCTCATGCAAGTTTTCGATGTAGGAAGATGCCCTTGAACCTGGAGATTTGGGACCCATGGGATGGGTACCATGCAGTATTACTTTAAAGGGTCTGCGTTTGCTCACCCAACCTCACCCAACCTCTCAGCCCCAAGAGTGTCCACCCTTATGTCTCATCCAGCTGTGGGTCTAGATATGGTCAATCCAGGTTGCATCACAGCCCCTGAACGAATTTTGTAAGAATTTCTCTCTCTTTCACTGTCTTTGTTTTACGGGTTTTTAAAAGTAATTTATTTTTATAATGGGGTTTAGCTGCTTTTCACGGCTGTGTTTATGCGGCTTTACACCCACTTGACTCACTTCCAGACAGATATCAATACATAGGTTTTAAGATTGTTACTAGTCACATATATTCTTGTGCGGTGAATAGGGGTTGTTGAGTCCAGTTCACTTAGCAAGGAGTAGGTCTTGTCTATTACATATTGGGTGTATGGAACGGTATCTGAGCGAATTTGAAACCCTTGTTTTATGCATCACCCCACCTCACCTTTCCCGTTAAGCAGCCATAGTGTGTTTTCTAAACGTGTGACTCTGTTCTGTTTTGTAATTCAGTTCAAGTGTAGCGGTTTTTACATTCCCTCTATAAGTGATAGCTTATGATAAGTGTCTTTTTCTGTGTGACTTATTTCACTTAGAATCGTCGTACCTAAGTCCACTCATCTTGCTTCTACTAGCCTTATGACATTGATTTCATGTCTGAGTGATATTCCATTGTACATAAGGACCACAACTTCTTTATCCATTTTTCTCTTTCCTGGGATATTTAAGGTGTCATGAAGTGGAGGTTCTTGTCAAAAGAGCAGCCCTAAACTTTGGGGTGCCTGTGTCTTGCTGATTTTTAGTTTTCCCAATTTATACGCCCATGAGTGGACGTGCCCTATGCTCCCTAAGCTGTGTTTTTTCGATGTTTCAGGACACACCGTACACTTCTCCAGAATGGCTGTTGGCAATTTACATCCCGCCCATCAGCGTAGCAAGGCTGCCATTTCTCCATGGCCTGTCCTGCATTTCTGGTTTTGACACTTTTTGCAGCATGTCCCTTTTGGCCGATGGGAAGCGAGACTTCTTTATAGCGCTGATTTGCCTTTCCAGGTTGCTTGGTTGGCCAAAAAGGGCGTATGCGTTTTTTCCTGAATATATTCAGGAAAAAACGCATACGCCCTTTTTGGCCAAGGGCCTCATTGTCGACGTTTTGCCGCTTTTCATGTGCCTTAAAGGCGATTCGAATCTACCTCCTGAAATCTGTTTCCTGCAATTCTGCCTTGCTTTCAAATCCTCTTCGTTGCCTTCCCTCAATATATCTGTGGATGAGAGTTATCACTTATAACTCTGCGCGTTTGTGAATTGCAGTGTCCCTGAGCTCCATTTTTCAACTGTCTTTTTTGAGAGCTGGCCGCAAAAGCACGGGATTGCCTCAGGCCCTAT
Organism: Eschrichtius robustus; assembly: GCF_028021215.1. Lineage (NCBI taxonomy): Eukaryota > Metazoa > Chordata > Mammalia > Artiodactyla > Eschrichtiidae > Eschrichtius > Eschrichtius robustus. Next base: position 380,947 of record NW_027175280.1, read on the forward strand.
TCTGGTTCCTGGCAGCAGGCTGAGCCTGTGGTTAATTCTTCTTCCTGATGGGAAAATAGAGTGACCTGTGCCTGTCCCAACAGCTAGATCTAGTCTCTCATTGGTTCCCCCTCTTCCCGTTCATCCTCAGGACAAATTGCAACCTTTAGGGAACAGGAGGTTAAAGGTGCTGATTCTCCATGTAGGGAGATTGCTAGTAAAGTAGCTGGAATGGCGAAACCGAGCACAAGGAGATGAGAAATGAGGTGCGTTTTAGAAACCTTTCAAAATCACACGGTGTACCATCTTCTGAGTTTCTCATGCATGTTTTCGATGTAGGAAGATGCCCTTGAACCTGGAGACTTGGGACCCATTCGATGGGTACCACGCAGTATTACTTTAAAGGGTCTGCGTTTGCTCACCCAACCTAACCCAACCTCTCAGCCCCAAGAGTGTCCACCCTTATGTCTCATCCAGCTGTGCGTGTAGATATGGTCAATCCAGGTTGCATCACAGCCTCTGAACGAATTTTGTAAGAATTTCTCTCTCTTTCACTGTCTTTGTTTTACGGGTTTTTAAAAGTAATTTAGTTTTATAATGGGGTTTAGCTGCTTTTCACGGCTGTGTTTATGCGGCTTTACACCCACTTGACTCACTTCCAGACATATATCAATACATAGGTTTTAAGCTTCTTACTAGTCACATATATTCTTGTGCGGTGAATAGGGGGTGTTGAGTCCAGTTCACTTAGCAAGGAGTAGGTCTTGTCTATTACATATTGGGTGTATGGAACGGTATCTGAGCGAATTTGAAACCCTTGTTTTATGCATCACCCCACCTCACCTTTCCCGTTAAGCAGCCATAGTGTGTTTTCTAAACGTGTGACTCTGTTCTGTTTTGTAATTCAGTTCAAGTGTAGCGGTTTTTACATTCCCTCTATAAGTGATAGCTTATGATAAGTGTCTGTTTCTGTGTGACTTATTTCACTTAGAATCGTCGTACCTAAGTCCACTCATCTTGCTTCTACTAGCCTTATGACATTGATTTCATGTCTGAGTGATATTCCATTGTACATAAGGACCACAACTTCTTTATCCATTTTTCTCTTTCCTGGGATATTTAAGGTGTCATGAAGTGGAGGTTCTTGTCAACAGAGCAGCCCTAAACTTTGGGGTGCCTGTGTCTTGCTGATTTTTACTTTTCCCAATTTATACGCCCATGAGTGGACGTGCCCTATGCTCCCTAAGCTGTGTTTTTTCGATGTTTCAGGACACACCGTACACTTCTCCAGAGTGGCTGTTGGCAATTTACATCCCGCCCATCAGCGTAGCAAGGCTGCCATTTCTCCATGGCCTGTCCTGCATTTCTGGTTTTGACACTTTTTGCAGCATGACCCTTTAGACCCATGGGAAGCGAGACTTCTTTGTAGCACTGATTTGCCTTTCCAGGTTGCTTGGTTGGCCAAAAAGGGCGTATGCGTTTTTTCCTGAATATATTCAGGAAAAAACGCATACGCCCTTTTTGGCCAAGGGAATCATTGTCGACGTTTTGCCGCTTTTCATGTGCTTTAAAGGCGATTCGAATCTGCCTCCTGAAACCTGTTTCCTGCAATTCTGCCTTGCTTTCAAATCCTCTTCGTTGCCTTCCCTCAATATATTTGTGGACGAGAGTTATCATTTATAACTCAGCAGGTTTGTGAATGGCAGTCCCCCTGAGCTCCATTTTTCAACTGTCTTTTTTGGGAGTTGGCCGCAAAAGCACGGGATTGCCTCAGGCCCTATTCTGGTTCCCGGCGGCAGGCTGAGCCTGTGGTTAATTCTTCTTCCTGATGGGAAAATAGAGTGACCTGAGCCTGTCCCAACACCTAGATCTATTCTCTCATTTGTTTCCGCTCTTCCCGTTCATCCTCAGGACAAATTGCAACCTGTACAGAACAGGAGGTTAAAGGTGCTGATTCTCCAAGTAGGGAGATTGCTAGTGAAGTAGCTGGAATGGCGAACCCGAGCACAAGGAGATGAGAAATGAGGTGCGTTTTAGAAACCTTTCAAAATCACACGGTGTACCTTCTTCTGGGTTCCTCATGCAAGTTTTCGATGTAGGAAGATGCCCTTGAACCTGGAGATTTGGGACCCATGGGATGGGTACCATGCAGTATTACTTTAAAGGGTCTGCGTTTGCTCACCCAACCTCACCCAACCTCTCAGCCCCAAGAGTGTCCACCCTTATGTCTCATCCAGCTGTGGGTCTAGATATGGTCAATCCAGGTTGCATCACAGCCCCTGAACGAATTTTGTAAGAATTTCTCTCTCTTTCACTGTCTTTGTTTTACGGGTTTTTAAAAGTAATTTATTTTTATAATGGGGTTTAGCTGCTTTTCACGGCTGTGTTTATGCGGCTTTACACCCACTTGACTCACTTCCAGACAGATATCAATACATAGGTTTTAAGATTGTTACTAGTCACATATATTCTTGTGCGGTGAATAGGGGTTGTTGAGTCCAGTTCACTTAGCAAGGAGTAGGTCTTGTCTATTACATATTGGGTGTATGGAACGGTATCTGAGCGAATTTGAAACCCTTGTTTTATGCATCACCCCACCTCACCTTTCCCGTTAAGCAGCCATAGTGTGTTTTCTAAACGTGTGACTCTGTTCTGTTTTGTAATTCAGTTCAAGTGTAGCGGTTTTTACATTCCCTCTATAAGTGATAGCTTATGATAAGTGTCTTTTTCTGTGTGACTTATTTCACTTAGAATCGTCGTACCTAAATCCACTCATCTTGCTTCTACTAGCCTTATGACATTGATTTCATGTCTGAGTGATATTCCATTGTACATAAGGACCACAACTTCTTTATCCATTTTTCTCTTTCCTGGGATATTTAAGTTGTCATGAAGTGGAGGTTCTTGTCAACAGAGCAGCCCTAAACTTTGGGGTGCCTGTGTCTTGCTGATTTTTACTTTTCCCAATTTATACGCCCATGAGTGGACGTGCCCTATGCTCCCTAAGCTGTGTTTTTTCGATGTTTCAGGACACACCGTACACTTCTCCAGAGTGGCTGTTGGCAATTTACATCCCGCCCATCAGCGTAGCAAGGCTGCCATTTCTCCATGGCCTGTCCTGCATTTCTGGTTTTGACACTTTTTGCAGCATGTCCCTTTTGGCCGATGGGAAGCGAGACTTCTTTGTAGCGCTGATTTGCCTTTCCAGGTTGCTTGGTTGGCCAAAAAGGGCGTATGCGTTTTTTCCTGAATATATTCAGGAAAAAACGCATACGCCCTTTTTGGCCAAGGGCCTCATTGTCGACGTTTTGCCGCTTTTCATGTGCCTTAAAGGCGATTCGAATCTACCTCCTGAAATCTGTTTCCTGCAATTCTGCCTTGCTTTCAAATCCTCTTCGTTGCCTTCCCTCAATATATCTGTGGATGAGAGTTATCACTTATAACTCTGCGGGTTTGTGAATTGCAGTGTCCCTGAGCTCCATTTTTCAACTGTCTTTTTTGAGAGCTGGCCGCAAAAGCACGGGATTGCCTCAGGCCCTATTCTGGTTCCTGGCAGCAGGCTGAGCCTGTGGTTAATTCTTCTTCCTGATGGGAAAATAGAGTGACCTGTGCCTGTCCCAACAGCTAGATCTAGTCTCTCATTGGTTCCCCCTCTTCCCGTTCATCCTCAGGACAAATTGCAACCTTTAGGGAACAGGAGGTTAAAGGTGCTGATTCTCCAAGTAGGGAGATTGCTAGTAAAGTAGCTGGAATGGCGAACCCGAGCACAAGGAGATGAGAAATGAGGTGCGTTTTAGAAACCTTTCAAAATCACACGGTGTACCATCTTCTGAGTTTCTCATGCATGTTTTCGATGTAGGAAGATGCCCTTGAACCTGGAGACTTGGGACCCATTCGATGGGTACCACGCAGTATTACTTTAAAGGGTCTGCGTTTGCTCACCCAACCTAACCCAACCTTTCAGCCTCAAGAGTGTCCACCCTTATGTCTCATCCAGCTGTGCGTGTAGATATGGTCAATCCAGGTTGCATCACAGCCTCTGAACGAATTTTGTAAGAATTTCTCTCTCTTTCACTGTCTTTGTTTTACGGGTTTTTAAAAGTAATTTAGTTTTATAATGGGGTTTAGCTGCTTTTCACGGCTGTGTTTATGCGGCTTTACACCCACTTGACTCACTTCCAGACATATATCAATACATAGGTTTTAAGCTTCTTACTAGTCACCTATATTCTTCTGCGGTGAATAGGGGGTGTTGAGTCCAGTTCACTTAGCAAGGAGTAGGTCTTGTCTATTACATATTGGGTGTATGGAACGGTATCTGAGCGAATTTGAAACCCTTGTTTTATGCATCACCCCACCTCACCTTTCCCGTTAAGCAGCCATAGTGTGTTTTCTAAACGTGTGACTCTGTTCTGTTTTGTAATTCAGTTCAAGTGTAGCGGTTTTTACATTCCCTCTATAAGTGATAGCTTATGATAAGTGTCTTTTTCTGTGTGACTTATTTCACTTAGAATCGTCGTACCTAAGTCCACTCATCTTGCTTCTACTAGCCTTATGACATTGATTTCATGTCTGAGTGATATTCCATTGTACATAAGGACCACAACTTCTTTATCCATTTTTCTCTTTCCTGGGATATTTAAGGTGTCATGAAGTGGAGGTTCTTGTCAACAGAGCAGCCCTAAACTTTGGGGTGCCTGTGTCTTGCTGATTTTTACTTTTCCCAATTTATACGCCCATGAGTGGACGTGCCCTATGCTCCCTAAGCTGTGTTTTTTCGATGTTTCAGGACACACCGTACACTTCTCCAGAGTGGTTGTTGGCAATTAACATCCCGCCCATCAGCGTAGCAAGGCTGCCATTTCTCCATGGCCTGTCCTGCATTTCTGGTTTTGACACTTTTTGCAGCATGACCCTTTTGACCGATGGGAAGCGAGACTTCTTTGTAGCACTGATTTGCCTTTCCAGGTTGCTTGGTTGGCCAAAAAGGGCGTATGCGTTTTTTCCTGAATATATTCAGGAAAAAACGCATACGCCCTTTTTGGCCAAGGGAAACATTGTCGACGTTTTGCCGATTTTCATGTGCTTTAAAGGCAATTCGAATCTGCCTCCTGAAACCTGTTTCCTGCAATTCTGCCTTGCTTTCAAATCCTCTTCGTTTCCTTCCCTCAATATATTTGTGGAAGAGAGTTATCATTTATAACTCAGCAGGTTTGTGAATGGCAGTCCCCCTGAGCTCCATTTTTCAACTGTCTTTTTTGGGAGCTGGCCGAAAAAGCACGGGATTGCCTCAGGCCCTATTCTGGTTCCCGGCGGCAGGCTGAGCCTGTGGTTAATTCTTCTTCCTGATGGGATAATAGAGTGACCTGTGCCTGTCCCAACACCTAGATCTATTCTCTCATTGGTTTCCCCTCTTCCCGTTCATCCTCAGGACAAATTGCAACCTGTACAGAACAGGAGGTTAAAGGTGCTGATTCTCCAAGTAGTGAGATTGTTAGTGAAGTAGCTGGAATGGCGAACCCGAGCACAAGGAGATGAGAAATGAGGTGCGTTTTAGAAACCTTTCAAAATCACACGGTGTAACTTCTTCTGGGTTCCTCATGCAAGTTTTCGATGTAGGAAGATGCCCTTGAACCTGGAGATTTGGGACCCATGGGATGGGTACCATTCAGTATTACTTTAAAGGGTCTGCGTTTGCTCACCCAACCTCACCCAACCTCTCAGCCCCAAGAGTGTCCACCCTTATGTCTCATCCAGCTGTGGGTCTAGATATGGTCAATCCAGGTTGCATCACAGCCCCTGAACGAATTTTGTAAGAATTTCTCTCTCGTTCACTGTCTTTGTTTTACGGGTTTTTAAAAGTAATTTAGTTTTATAATGGGGTTTAGCTGCTTTTCACGGCTGTGTTTATGCGGCTTTACACCCACTTGACTCACTTCCAGACAGATATCAATACATAGGTTTTAAGATTGTTACTAGTCACATATATTCTTGTGCGGTGAATAGGTGTTGTTGAGTCCAGTTCACTGAGCAAGGAGTAGGTCTTGTCTATTACATATTGGGTGTATGGAACGGTATCTGAGCGAATTTGAAACCCTTGTTTTATGCATCACCCCACCTCACCTTTCCCGTTAAGCAGCCATAGTGTGTTTTCTAAACGTGTGACTCTGTTCTGTTTTGTAATTCAGTTCAAGTGTAGCGGTTTTTACATTCCCTCTATAAGTGATAGCTTATGATAAGTGTCTTTTTCTGTGTGACTTATTTCACTTAGAATCGTCGTACCTAAGTCCACTCATCTTGCTTCTACTAGCCTTATGACATTGATTTCATGTCTGAGTGATATTCCATTGTACATAAGGACCACAACTTCTTTATCCATTTTTCTCTTTCCTGGGATATTTAAGGTGTCATGAAGTGGAGGTTCTTGTCAACAGAGCAGCCCTAAACTTTGGGGTGCCTGTGTCTTGCTGATTTTTACTTTTCCCAATTTATACGCCCATGAGTGGACGTGCCCTATGCTCCCTAAGCTGTGTTTTTTCGATGTTTCAGGACACACCGTACACTTCTCCAGAGTGGCTGTTGGCAATTTACATCCCGCCCATCAGCGTAGCAAGGCTGCCATTTCTCCATGGCCTGTCCTGCATTTCTGGTTTTGACACTTTTTGCAGCATGTCCCTTTTGGCCGATGGGAAGCGAGACTTCTTTGTAGCGCTGATTTGCCTTTCCAGGTTGCTTGGTTGGCCAAAAAGGGCGTATGCGTTTTTTCCTGAATATATTCAGGAAAAAACGCATACGCCCTTTTTGGCCAAGGGCATCATTGTCGACGTTTTGCCGCTTTTCATGTGCCTTAACGGCGATTCGAATCTACCTCCTGAAATCTGTTTCCTGCAATTCTGCCTTGCTTTCAAATCCTCTTCGTTGCCTTCCCTCAATATATCTGTGGATGAGAGTTATCACTTATAACTCTGCGGGTTTGTGAATTGCAGTGTCCCTGAGCTCCATTTTTCAACTATTTTTTTGAGAGCTGGCCGCAAAAGCACGGGATTGCCTCAGGCCCTATTCTGGTTCCTGGCAGCAGGCTGAGCCTGTGGTTAATTCTTCTTCCTGATGGGAAAATAGAGTGACCTGTGCCTGTCCCAACAGCTAGATCTAGTCTCTCATTGGTTCCCCCTCTTCCCGTTCATCCTCAGGACAAATTGCAACCTTTAGGGAACAGGAGGTTAAAGGTGCTGATTCTCCAAGTAGGGAGATTGCTAGTAAAGTAGCTGGAATGGCGAACCCGAGCACAAGGAGATGAGAAATGAGGTGCGTTTTAGAAACCTTTCAAAATCACACGGTGTACCATCTTCTGAGTTTCTCATGCATGTTTTCGATGTAGGAAGATGCCCTTGAACCTGGAGACTTGGGACCCATGGGATGTGTACCACACAGTATTACTTTAAAGGGTCTGCGTTTGCTCACCCAACCTAACCCAACCTTTCAGCCCCAAGAGTGTCCACCCTTATGTCTCATCGAGCTGTGCGTGTAGATATGGTCAATCCAGGTTGCATCACAGCCTCTGAACGAATTTTGTAAGAATTTCTCTCTCTTTCACTGTCTTTGTTTTACGGGTTTTTAAAAGTAATTTAGTTTTATAATGGAGTTTAGCTGCTTTTCACGGCTGTGTTTATGCGGCTTTACACCCACTTGACTCACTTCCAGACAGATATCAATACATAGGTTTTAAGCTTCTTACTAGTCACATATATTCTTGTGCGGTGAATAGGGGGTGTTGAGTCCAGTTCACTTAGCAAGGAGTAGGTCTTGTCTATTACATATTGGGTGTATGGAACGGTATCTGAGTGAATTTGAAACCCTTGTTTTATGCATCACCCCACCTCACCTTTCCCGTTAAGCAGCCATAGTGTGTTTTCTAAACGTGTGACTCTGTTCTGTTTTGTAATTCAGTTCAAGTGTAGCGGTTTTTACATTCCCTCTATAAGTGATAGCTTATGATAAGTGTCTTTTTCTGTGTGACTTATTTCACTTAGAATCGTCGTACCTAAGTCCACTCATCTTGCTTCTACTAGCCTTATGACATTGATTTCATGTCTGAGTGATATTCCATTGTACATAAGGACCACAACTTCTTTATCCATTTTTCTCTTTCCTGGGATATTTAAGGTGTCATGAAGTGGAGGTTCTTGTCAACAGAGCAGCCCTAAACTTTGGGGTGCCTGTGTCTTGCTGATTTTTACTTTTCCCAATTTATACGCCCATGAGTGGACGTGCCCTATGCTCCCTAAGCTGTGTTTTTTCGATGTTTCAGGACACACCGTACACTTCTCCAGAGTGGCTGTTGGCAATTAACATCCCGCCCATCAGCGTAGCAAGGCTGCCATTTCTCCATGGCCTGTCCTGCATTTCTGGTTTTGACACTTTTTGCAGCATGACCCTTTTGACCGATGGGAAGCGAGACTTCTTTGTAGCACTGATTTGCCTTTCCAGGTTGCTTGGTTGGCCAAAAAGGGCGTATGCGTTTTTTCCTGAATATATTCAGGAAAAAACGCATACGCCCTTTTTGGCCAAGGGAATCATTGTCGACGTTTTGCCGCTTTTCATGTGCTTTAAAGGCGATTCGAATCTGCCTCCTGAAACCTGTTTCCTGCAATTCTGCCTTGCTTTCAAATCCTCTTCGTTGCCTTCCCTCAATATATTTGTGGACGAGAGTTATCATTTATAACTCAGCAGGTTTGTGAATGGCAGTCCCCCTGAGCTCCATTTTTCAACTGTCTTTTTTGGGAGCTGGCCGCAAAAGCACGGGATTGCCTCAGGCCCTATTCTGGTTCCCGGCGGCAGGCTGAGCCTGTGGTTAATTCTTCTTCCTGATGGGAAAATAGAGTGACCTGTGCCTGTCCCAACACCTAGATCTATTCTCTCATTGGTTTCCGCTCTTCCCGTTCATCCTCAGGACAAATTGCAACCTGTACAGAACAGGAGGTTAAAGGTGCTGATTCTCCAAGTAGGGAGATTGCTAGTGAAGTAGCTGGAATGGCGAACCCGAGCACAAGGAGATGAGAAATGAGGTGCGTTTTAGAAACCTTTCAAAATCACACGGTGTACCTTCTTCTGGGTTCCTCATGCAAGTTTTCGATGTAGGAAGATGCCCTTGAACCTGGAGATTTGGGACCCATGGGATGGGTACCATGCAGTATTACTTTAAAGGGTCTGCGTTTGCTGACCCAACCTCACCCAACCTCTCAGCCCCAAGAGTGTCCACCCTTATGTCTCATCCAGCTGTGGGTCTAGATATGGTCAATCCAGGTTGCATCACAGCCCCTGAACGAACTTTGTAAGAATTTCTCTCTCTTTCACTGTCTTTGTTTTACGGGTTTTTAAAAGTAATTTATTTTTATAATGGGGTTTAGCTGCTTTTCACGGCTGTGTTTATGCGGCTTTACACCCACTTGACTCACTTCCAGACAGATATCAATACATAGGTTTTAAGATTGTTACTAGTCACATATATTCTTGTGCGGTGAATAGGGGTTGTTGAGTCCAGTTCACTTAGCAAGGAGTAGGTCTTGTCTATTACATATTGGGTGTATGGAACGGTATCTGAGCGAATTTGAAACCCTTGTTTTATGCATCACCCCACCTCACCTTTCCCGTTAAGCAGCCATAGTGTGTTTTCTAAACGTGTGACTCTGTTCTGTTTTGTAATTCAGTTCAAGTGTAGCGGTTTTTACATTCCCTCTATAAGTGATAGCTTATGATAAGTGTCTTTTTCTGTGTGACTTATTTCACTTAGAATCGTCGTACCAAAGTCCACTCATCTTGCTTCTACTAGCCTTATGACATTGATTTCATGTCTGAGTGATATTCCATTGTACATAAGGACCACAACTTCTTTATCCATTTTTCTCTTTCCTGGGATATTTAAGGTGTCATGAAGTGGAGGTTCTTGTCAACAGAGCAGCCCTAAACTTTGGGGTGCCTGTGTCTTGCTGATTTTTACTTTTCCCAATTTATACGCCCATGAGTGGACGTGCCCTATGCTCCCTAAGCTGTGTTTTTTCGATGTTTCAGGACACACCGTACACTTCTCCAGAGTGGCTGTTGGCAATTTACATCCCGCCCATCAGCGTAGCAAGGCTGCCATTTCTCCATGGCCTGTCCTGCATTTCTGGTTTTGACACTTTTTGCAGCATGTCCCTTTTGGCCGATGGGAAGCGAGACTTCTTTGTAGCGCTGATTTGCCTTTCCAGGTTGCTTGGTTGGCCAAAAAGGGCGTATGCGTTTTTTCCTGAATATATTCAGGAAAAAACGCATACGCCCTTTTTGGCCAAGGGCATCATTGTCGACGTTTTGCCGCTTTTCATGTGCCTTAAAGGCGATTCGAATCTACCTCCTGAAATCTGTTTCCTGCAATTCTGCCTTGCTTTCAAATCCTCTTCGTTGCCTTCCCTCAATATATCTGTGGATGAGAGTTATCACTTATAACTCTGCGGGTTTGTGAATTGCAGTGTCCCTGAGCTCCATTTTTCAACTATCTTTTTTGAGAGCTGGCCGCAAAAGCACGGGATTGCCTCAGGCCCTATTCTGGTTCCTGGCAGCAGGCTGAGCCTGTGGTTAATTCTTCTTCCTGATGGGAAAATAGAGTGACCTGTGCCTGTCCCAACAGCTAGATCTAGTCTCTCATTGGTTCCCCCTCTTCCCGTTCATCCTCAGGACAAATTGCAACCTTTAGGGAACAGGAGGTTAAAGGTGCTGATTCTCCAAGTAGGGAGATTGCTAGTAAAGTAGCTGGAATGGCGAACCCGAGCACAAGGAGATGAGAAATGAGGTGCGTTTTAGAAACCTTTCAAAATCACACGGTGTACCATCTTCTGAGTTTCTCATGCATGTTTTCGATGTAGGAAGATGCCCTTGAACCTGGAGACTTGGGACCCATGGGATGTGTACCACACAGTATTACTTTAAAGGGTCTGCGTTTGCTCACCCAACCTAACCCAACCTTTCAGCCCCAAGAGTGTCCACCCTTATGTCTCATCGAGCTGTGCGTGTAGATATGGTCAATCCAGGTTGCATCACAGCCTCTGAACGAATTTTGTAAGAATTTCTCTCTCTTTCACTGTCTTTGTTTTACGGGTTTTTAAAAGTAATTTATTTTTATAATGGGGTTTAGCTGCTTTTCACGGCGATGTTTATGCGGATTTACACCCACTTGACTCACTTCCAGACAGATATCAATACATAGGTTTTAAGATTGTTACTAGTCACATATATTCTTGTGCGGTGAATAGGGCGTGTTGAGTCCAGTTCACTGAGCAAGGAGTAGGTCTTCTCTATTACATATTGGGTGTATGGAACGGTATCTGAGCGAATTTGAACCCCTTGTTTTATGCATCACCCCACCTCACCTTTCCCGTTAAGCAGCCATAGTGTGTTTTCTAAACGTGTGATTCTCTTCTGTTCGGTAATTCAGTTCAAGTGTAGCGGTTTTTACATTCCCTCTATAAGTGATAGCTTATGATAAGTGTCTTTTTCTGTGTGACTTATTTCACTTAGAATCGTCGTACCTAAGTCCACTCATCTTGCTTCTACTAGCCTTATGACATTGATTTCATGTCTGAGTGATATTGCATTGTACATAAGGACCACAACTTCTTTATCCATTTTTCTCTTTCCTGGGATATTTAAGGTGTCATGAAGTGGAGGTTCTTGTCAACAGAGCAGCCCTAAACTTTGGGGTGCCTGTGTCTTGCTGATTTTTAGTTTTCCCAATTTATACGCCCATGAGTGGACGTGCCCTATGCTCCCTAAGCTGTGTTTTTTCGATGTTTCAGGACACACCGTACACTTCTCCAGAGTGGCTGTTGGCAACTTACATCCCGCTCATCAGCGTAGCAAGGCTGCCATTTCTCCATGGCCTGTCCTGCATTTCTGGTTTTGACACTTTTTGCAGCATGGCCCTTTTGACCGATGGGAAGCGAGACTTCTTTGTAGCGCTGATTTGCCTTTCCAGGTTGCTTGGTTGGCCAAAAAGGGCGTATGCGTTTTTTCCTGAATATATTCAGGAAAAAACGCATACGCCCTTTTTGGCCAAGGGCATCATTGTCGACGTTTTGCCGCTTTTCATGTGCCTTAAAGGCGATTCGAATCTACCTCCTGAAATCTGTTTCCTGCAATTCTGCCTTGCTTTCAAATCCTCTTCGTTGCCTTCCCTCAATATATCTGTGGATGAGAGTTATCACTTATAACTCTGCGCGTTTGTGAATTGCAGTGTCCCTGAGCTCCATTTTTCAACTGTCTTTTTTGAGAGCTGGCCGCAAAAGCACGGGATTGCCTCAGGCCCTATTCTGGTTCCTGGCAGCAGGCTGAGCCTGTGGTTAATTCTTCTTCCTGATGGGAAAATAGAGTGACCTGTGCCTGTCCCAACAGCTAGATCTAGTCTCTCATTGGTTCCCCCTCTTCCCGTTCATCCTCAGGACAAATTGCAACCTTTAGGGAACAGGAGGTTAAAGGTGCTGATTCTCCATGTAGGGAGATTGCTAGTAAAGTAGCTGGAATGGCGAAACCGAGCACAAGGAGATGAGAAATGAGGTGCGTTTTAGAAACCTTTCAAAATCACACGGTGTACCATCTTCTGAGTTTCTCATGCATGTTTTCGATGTAGGAAGATGCCCTTGAACCTGGAGACTTGGGACCCATTCGATGGGTACCACGCAGTATTACTTTAAAGGGTCTGCGTTTGCTCACCCAACCTAACCCAACCTCTCAGCCCCAAGAGTGTCCACCCTTATGTCTCATCCAGCTGTGCGTGTAGATATGGTCAATCCAGGTTGCATCACAGCCTCTGAACGAATTTTGTAAGAATTTCTCTCTCTTTCACTGTCTTTGTTTTACGGGTTTTTAAAAGTAATTTAGTTTTATAATGGGGTTTAGCTGCTTTTCACGGCTGTGTTTATGCGGCTTTACACCCACTTGACTCACTTCCAGACATATATCAATACATAGGTTTTAAGCTTCTTACTAGTCACATATATTCTTGTGCGGTGAATAGGGGGTGTTGAGTCCAGTTCACTTAGCAAGGAGTAGGTCTTGTCTATTACATATTGGGTGTATGGAACGGTATCTGAGCGAATTTGAAACCCTTGTTTTATGCATCACCCCACCTCACCTTTCCCGTTAAGCAGCCATAGTGTGTTTTCTAAACGTGTGACTCTGTTCTGTTTTGTAATTCAGTTCAAGTGTAGCGGTTTTTACATTCCCTCTATAAGTGATAGCTTATGATAAGTGTCTGTTTCTGTGTGACTTATTTCACTTAGAATCGTCGTACCTAAGTCCACTCATCTTGCTTCTACTAGCCTTATGACATTGATTTCATGTCTGAGTGATATTCCATTGTACATAAGGACCACAACTTCTTTATCCATTTTTCTCTTTCCTGGGATATTTAAGGTGTCATGAAGTGGAGGTTCTTGTCAACAGAGCAGCCCTAAACTTTGGGGTGCCTGTGTCTTGCTGATTTTTACTTTTCCCAATTTATACGCCCATGAGTGGACGTGCCCTATGCTCCCTAAGCTGTGTTTTTTCGATGTTTCAGGACACACCGTACACTTCTCCAGAGTGGCTGTTGGCAATTTACATCCCGCCCATCAGCGTAGCAAGGCTGCCATTTCTCCATGGCCTGTCCTGCATTTCTGGTTTTGACACTTTTTGCAGCATGACCCTTTAGACCCATGGGAAGCGAGACTTCTTTGTAGCACTGATTTGCCTTTCCAGGTTGCTTGGTTGGCCAAAAAGGGCGTATGCGTTTTTTCCTGAATATATTCAGGAAAAAACGCATACGCCCTTTTTGGCCAAGGGAATCATTGTCGACGTTTTGCCGCTTTTCATGTGCTTTAAAGGCGATTCGAATCTGCCTCCTGAAACCTGTTTCCTGCAATTCTGCCTTGCTTTCAAATCCTCTTCGTTGCCTTCCCTCAATATATTTGTGGACGAGAGTTATCATTTATAACTCAGCAGGTTTGTGAATGGCAGTCCCCCTGAGCTCCATTTTTCAACTGTCTTTTTTGGGAGTTGGCCGCAAAAGCACGGGATTGCCTCAGGCCCTATTCTGGTTCCCGGCGGCAGGCTGAGCCTGTGGTTAATTCTTCTTCCTGATGGGAAAATAGAGTGACCTGAGCCTGTCCCAACACCTAGATCTATTCTCTCATTTGTTTCCGCTCTTCCCGTTCATCCTCAGGACAAATTGCAACCTGTACAGAACAGGAGGTTAAAGGTGCTGATTCTCCAAGTAGGGAGATTGCTAGTGAAGTAGCTGGAATGGCGAACCCGAGCACAAGGAGATGAGAAATGAGGTGCGTTTTAGAAACCTTTCAAAATCACACGGTGTACCTTCTTCTGGGTTCCTCATGCAAGTTTTCGATGTAGGAAGATGCCCTTGAACCTGGAGATTTGGGACCCATGGGATGGGTACCATGCAGTATTACTTTAAAGGGTCTGCGTTTGCTCACCCAACCTCACCCAACCTCTCAGCCCCAAGAGTGTCCACCCTTATGTCTCATCCAGCTGTGGGTCTAGATATGGTCAATCCAGGTTGCATCACAGCCCCTGAACGAATTTTGTAAGAATTTCTCTCTCTTTCACTGTCTTTGTTTTACGGGTTTTTAAAAGTAATTTATTTTTATAATGGGGTTTAGCTGCTTTTCACGGCTGTGTTTATGCGGCTTTACACCCACTTGACTCACTTCCAGACAGATATCAATACATAGGTTTTAAGATTGTTACTAGTCACATATATTCTTGTGCGGTGAATAGGGGTTGTTGAGTCCAGTTCACTTAGCAAGGAGTAGGTCTTGTCTATTACATATTGGGTGTATGGAACGGTATCTGAGCGAATTTGAAACCCTTGTTTTATGCATCACCCCACCTCACCTTTCCCGTTAAGCAGCCATAGTGTGTTTTCTAAACGTGTGACTCTGTTCTGTTTTGTAATTCAGTTCAAGTGTAGCGGTTTTTACATTCCCTCTATAAGTGATAGCTTATGATAAGTGTCTTTTTCTGTGTGACTTATTTCACTTAGAATCGTCGTACCTAAATCCACTCATCTTGCTTCTACTAGCCTTATGACATTGATTTCATGTCTGAGTGATATTCCATTGTACATAAGGACCACAACTTCTTTATCCATTTTTCTCTTTCCTGGGATATTTAAGTTGTCATGAAGTGGAGGTTCTTGTCAACAGAGCAGCCCTAAACTTTGGGGTGCCTGTGTCTTGCTGATTTTTACTTTTCCCAATTTATACGCCCATGAGTGGACGTGCCCTATGCTCCCTAAGCTGTGTTTTTTCGATGTTTCAGGACACACCGTACACTTCTCCAGAGTGGCTGTTGGCAATTTACATCCCGCCCATCAGCGTAGCAAGGCTGCCATTTCTCCATGGCCTGTCCTGCATTTCTGGTTTTGACACTTTTTGCAGCATGTCCCTTTTGGCCGATGGGAAGCGAGACTTCTTTGTAGCGCTGATTTGCCTTTCCAGGTTGCTTGGTTGGCCAAAAAGGGCGTATGCGTTTTTTCCTGAATATATTCAGGAAAAAACGCATACGCCCTTTTTGGCCAAGGGCCTCATTGTCGACGTTTTGCCGCTTTTCATGTGCCTTAAAGGCGATTCGAATCTACCTCCTGAAATCTGTTTCCTGCAATTCTGCCTTGCTTTCAAATCCTCTTCGTTGCCTTCCCTCAATATATCTGTGGATGAGAGTTATCACTTATAACTCTGCGGGTTTGTGAATTGCAGTGTCCCTGAGCTCCATTTTTCAACTGTCTTTTTTGAGAGCTGGCCGCAAAAGCACGGGATTGCCTCAGGCCCTATTCTGGTTCCTGGCAGCAGGCTGAGCCTGTGGTTAATTCTTCTTCCTGATGGGAAAATAGAGTGACCTGTGCCTGTCCCAACAGCTAGATCTAGTCTCTCATTGGTTCCCCCTCTTCCCGTTCATCCTCAGGACAAATTGCAACCTTTAGGGAACAGGAGGTTAAAGGTGCTGATTCTCCAAGTAGGGAGATTGCTAGTAAAGTAGCTGGAATGGCGAACCCGAGCACAAGGAGATGAGAAATGAGGTGCGTTTTAGAAACCTTTCAAAATCACACGGTGTACCATCTTCTGAGTTTCTCATGCATGTTTTCGATGTAGGAAGATGCCCTTGAACCTGGAGACTTGGGACCCATTCGATGGGTACCACGCAGTATTACTTTAAAGGGTCTGCGTTTGCTCACCCAACCTAACCCAACCTTTCAGCCTCAAGAGTGTCCACCCTTATGTCTCATCCAGCTGTGCGTGTAGATATGGTCAATCCAGGTTGCATCACAGCCTCTGAACGAATTTTGTAAGAATTTCTCTCTCTTTCACTGTCTTTGTTTTACGGGTTTTTAAAAGTAATTTAGTTTTATAATGGGGTTTAGCTGCTTTTCACGGCTGTGTTTATGCGGCTTTACACCCACTTGACTCACTTCCAGACATATATCAATACATAGGTTTTAAGCTTCTTACTAGTCACCTATATTCTTCTGCGGTGAATAGGGGGTGTTGAGTCCAGTTCACTTAGCAAGGAGTAGGTCTTGTCTATTACATATTGGGTGTATGGAACGGTATCTGAGCGAATTTGAAACCCTTGTTTTATGCATCACCCCACCTCACCTTTCCCGTTAAGCAGCCATAGTGTGTTTTCTAAACGTGTGACTCTGTTCTGTTTTGTAATTCAGTTCAAGTGTAGCGGTTTTTACATTCCCTCTATAAGTGATAGCTTATGATAAGTGTCTTTTTCTGTGTGACTTATTTCACTTAGAATCGTCGTACCTAAGTCCACTCATCTTGCTTCTACTAGCCTTATGACATTGATTTCATGTCTGAGTGATATTCCATTGTACATAAGGACCACAACTTCTTTATCCATTTTTCTCTTTCCTGGGATATTTAAGGTGTCATGAAGTGGAGGTTCTTGTCAACAGAGCAGCCCTAAACTTTGGGGTGCCTGTGTCTTGCTGATTTTTACTTTTCCCAATTTATACGCCCATGAGTGGACGTGCCCTATGCTCCCTAAGCTGTGTTTTTTCGATGTTTCAGGACACACCGTACACTTCTCCAGAGTGGTTGTTGGCAATTAACATCCCGCCCATCAGCGTAGCAAGGCTGCCATTTCTCCATGGCCTGTCCTGCATTTCTGGTTTTGACACTTTTTGCAGCATGACCCTTTTGACCGATGGGAAGCGAGACTTCTTTGTAGCACTGATTTGCCTTTCCAGGTTGCTTGGTTGGCCAAAAAGGGCGTATGCGTTTTTTCCTGAATATATTCAGGAAAAAACGCATACGCCCTTTTTGGCCAAGGGAAACATTGTCGACGTTTTGCCGATTTTCATGTGCTTTAAAGGCAATTCGAATCTGCCTCCTGAAACCTGTTTCCTGCAATTCTGCCTTGCTTTCAAATCCTCTTCGTTTCCTTCCCTCAATATATTTGTGGAAGAGAGTTATCATTTATAACTCAGCAGGTTTGTGAATGGCAGTCCCCCTGAGCTCCATTTTTCAACTGTCTTTTTTGGGAGCTGGCCGAAAAAGCACGGGATTGCCTCAGGCCCTATTCTGGTTCCCGGCGGCAGGCTGAGCCTGTGGTTAATTCTTCTTCCTGATGGGATAATAGAGTGACCTGTGCCTGTCCCAACACCTAGATCTATTCTCTCATTGGTTTCCCCTCTTCCCGTTCATCCTCAGGACAAATTGCAACCTGTACAGAACAGGAGGTTAAAGGTGCTGATTCTCCAAGTAGTGAGATTGTTAGTGAAGTAGCTGGAATGGCGAACCCGAGCACAAGGAGATGAGAAATGAGGTGCGTTTTAGAAACCTTTCAAAATCACACGGTGTAACTTCTTCTGGGTTCCTCATGCAAGTTTTCGATGTAGGAAGATGCCCTTGAACCTGGAGATTTGGGACCCATGGGATGGGTACCATTCAGTATTACTTTAAAGGGTCTGCGTTTGCTCACCCAACCTCACCCAACCTCTCAGCCCCAAGAGTGTCCACCCTTATGTCTCATCCAGCTGTGGGTCTAGATATGGTCAATCCAGGTTGCATCACAGCCCCTGAACGAATTTTGTAAGAATTTCTCTCTCGTTCACTGTCTTTGTTTTACGGGTTTTTAAAAGTAATTTAGTTTTATAATGGGGTTTAGCTGCTTTTCACGGCTGTGTTTATGCGGCTTTACACCCACTTGACTCACTTCCAGACAGATATCAATACATAGGTTTTAAGATTGTTACTAGTCACATATATTCTTGTGCGGTGAATAGGTGTTGTTGAGTCCAGTTCACTGAGCAAGGAGTAGGTCTTGTCTATTACATATTGGGTGTATGGAACGGTATCTGAGCGAATTTGAAACCCTTGTTTTATGCATCACCCCACCTCACCTTTCCCGTTAAGCAGCCATAGTGTGTTTTCTAAACGTGTGACTCTGTTCTGTTTTGTAATTCAGTTCAAGTGTAGCGGTTTTTACATTCCCTCTATAAGTGATAGCTTATGATAAGTGTCTTTTTCTGTGTGACTTATTTCACTTAGAATCGTCGTACCTAAGTCCACTCATCTTGCTTCTACTAGCCTTATGACATTGATTTCATGTCTGAGTGATATTCCATTGTACATAAGGACCACAACTTCTTTATCCATTTTTCTCTTTCCTGGGATATTTAAGGTGTCATGAAGTGGAGGTTCTTGTCAACAGAGCAGCCCTAAACTTTGGGGTGCCTGTGTCTTGCTGATTTTTACTTTTCCCAATTTATACGCCCATGAGTGGACGTGCCCTATGCTCCCTAAGCTGTGTTTTTTCGATGTTTCAGGACACACCGTACACTTCTCCAGAGTGGCTGTTGGCAATTTACATCCCGCCCATCAGCGTAGCAAGGCTGCCATTTCTCCATGGCCTGTCCTGCATTTCTGGTTTTGACACTTTTTGCAGCATGTCCCTTTTGGCCGATGGGAAGCGAGACTTCTTTGTAGCGCTGATTTGCCTTTCCAGGTTGCTTGGTTGGCCAAAAAGGGCGTATGCGTTTTTTCCTGAATATATTCAGGAAAAAACGCATACGCCCTTTTTGGCCAAGGGCATCATTGTCGACGTTTTGCCGCTTTTCATGTGCCTTAACGGCGATTCGAATCTACCTCCTGAAATCTGTTTCCTGCAATTCTGCCTTGCTTTCAAATCCTCTTCGTTGCCTTCCCTCAATATATCTGTGGATGAGAGTTATCACTTATAACTCTGCGGGTTTGTGAATTGCAGTGTCCCTGAGCTCCATTTTTCAACTATTTTTTTGAGAGCTGGCCGCAAAAGCACGGGATTGCCTCAGGCCCTATTCTGGTTCCTGGCAGCAGGCTGAGCCTGTGGTTAATTCTTCTTCCTGATGGGAAAATAGAGTGACCTGTGCCTGTCCCAACAGCTAGATCTAGTCTCTCATTGGTTCCCCCTCTTCCCGTTCATCCTCAGGACAAATTGCAACCTTTAGGGAACAGGAGGTTAAAGGTGCTGATTCTCCAAGTAGGGAGATTGCTAGTAAAGTAGCTGGAATGGCGAACCCGAGCACAAGGAGATGAGAAATGAGGTGCGTTTTAGAAACCTTTCAAAATCACACGGTGTACCATCTTCTGAGTTTCTCATGCATGTTTTCGATGTAGGAAGATGCCCTTGAACCTGGAGACTTGGGACCCATGGGATGTGTACCACACAGTATTACTTTAAAGGGTCTGCGTTTGCTCACCCAACCTAACCCAACCTTTCAGCCCCAAGAGTGTCCACCCTTATGTCTCATCGAGCTGTGCGTGTAGATATGGTCAATCCAGGTTGCATCACAGCCTCTGAACGAATTTTGTAAGAATTTCTCTCTCTTTCACTGTCTTTGTTTTACGGGTTTTTAAAAGTAATTTAGTTTTATAATGGAGTTTAGCTGCTTTTCACGGCTGTGTTTATGCGGCTTTACACCCACTTGACTCACTTCCAGACAGATATCAATACATAGGTTTTAAGCTTCTTACTAGTCACATATATTCTTGTGCGGTGAATAGGGGGTGTTGAGTCCAGTTCACTTAGCAAGGAGTAGGTCTTGTCTATTACATATTGGGTGTATGGAACGGTATCTGAGTGAATTTGAAACCCTTGTTTTATGCATCACCCCACCTCACCTTTCCCGTTAAGCAGCCATAGTGTGTTTTCTAAACGTGTGACTCTGTTCTGTTTTGTAATTCAGTTCAAGTGTAGCGGTTTTTACATTCCCTCTATAAGTGATAGCTTATGATAAGTGTCTTTTTCTGTGTGACTTATTTCACTTAGAATCGTCGTACCTAAGTCCACTCATCTTGCTTCTACTAGCCTTATGACATTGATTTCATGTCTGAGTGATATTCCATTGTACATAAGGACCACAACTTCTTTATCCATTTTTCTCTTTCCTGGGATATTTAAGGTGTCATGAAGTGGAGGTTCTTGTCAACAGAGCAGCCCTAAACTTTGGGGTGCCTGTGTCTTGCTGATTTTTACTTTTCCCAATTTATACGCCCATGAGTGGACGTGCCCTATGCTCCCTAAGCTGTGTTTTTTCGATGTTTCAGGACACACCGTACACTTCTCCAGAGTGGCTGTTGGCAATTAACATCCCGCCCATCAGCGTAGCAAGGCTGCCATTTCTCCATGGCCTGTCCTGCATTTCTGGTTTTGACACTTTTTGCAGCATGACCCTTTTGACCGATGGGAAGCGAGACTTCTTTGTAGCACTGATTTGCCTTTCCAGGTTGCTTGGTTGGCCAAAAAGGGCGTATGCGTTTTTTCCTGAATATATTCAGGAAAAAACGCATACGCCCTTTTTGGCCAAGGGAATCATTGTCGACGTTTTGCCGCTTTTCATGTGCTTTAAAGGCGATTCGAATCTGCCTCCTGAAACCTGTTTCCTGCAATTCTGCCTTGCTTTCAAATCCTCTTCGTTGCCTTCCCTCAATATATTTGTGGACGAGAGTTATCATTTATAACTCAGCAGGTTTGTGAATGGCAGTCCCCCTGAGCTCCATTTTTCAACTGTCTTTTTTGGGAGCTGGCCGCAAAAGCACGGGATTGCCTCAGGCCCTATTCTGGTTCCCGGCGGCAGGCTGAGCCTGTGGTTAATTCTTCTTCCTGATGGGAAAATAGAGTGACCTGTGCCTGTCCCAACACCTAGATCTATTCTCTCATTGGTTTCCGCTCTTCCCGTTCATCCTCAGGACAAATTGCAACCTGTACAGAACAGGAGGTTAAAGGTGCTGATTCTCCAAGTAGGGAGATTGCTAGTGAAGTAGCTGGAATGGCGAACCCGAGCACAAGGAGATGAGAAATGAGGTGCGTTTTAGAAACCTTTCAAAATCACACGGTGTACCTTCTTCTGGGTTCCTCATGCAAGTTTTCGATGTAGGAAGATGCCCTTGAACCTGGAGATTTGGGACCCATGGGATGGGTACCATGCAGTATTACTTTAAAGGGTCTGCGTTTGCTGACCCAACCTCACCCAACCTCTCAGCCCCAAGAGTGTCCACCCTTATGTCTCATCCAGCTGTGGGTCTAGATATGGTCAATCCAGGTTGCATCACAGCCCCTGAACGAACTTTGTAAGAATTTCTCTCTCTTTCACTGTCTTTGTTTTACGGGTTTTTAAAAGTAATTTATTTTTATAATGGGGTTTAGCTGCTTTTCACGGCTGTGTTTATGCGGCTTTACACCCACTTGACTCACTTCCAGACAGATATCAATACATAGGTTTTAAGATTGTTACTAGTCACATATATTCTTGTGCGGTGAATAGGGGTTGTTGAGTCCAGTTCACTTAGCAAGGAGTAGGTCTTGTCTATTACATATTGGGTGTATGGAACGGTATCTGAGCGAATTTGAAACCCTTGTTTTATGCATCACCCCACCTCACCTTTCCCGTTAAGCAGCCATAGTGTGTTTTCTAAACGTGTGACTCTGTTCTGTTTTGTAATTCAGTTCAAGTGTAGCGGTTTTTACATTCCCTCTATAAGTGATAGCTTATGATAAGTGTCTTTTTCTGTGTGACTTATTTCACTTAGAATCGTCGTACCAAAGTCCACTCATCTTGCTTCTACTAGCCTTATGACATTGATTTCATGTCTGAGTGATATTCCATTGTACATAAGGACCACAACTTCTTTATCCATTTTTCTCTTTCCTGGGATATTTAAGGTGTCATGAAGTGGAGGTTCTTGTCAACAGAGCAGCCCTAAACTTTGGGGTGCCTGTGTCTTGCTGATTTTTACTTTTCCCAATTTATACGCCCATGAGTGGACGTGCCCTATGCTCCCTAAGCTGTGTTTTTTCGATGTTTCAGGACACACCGTACACTTCTCCAGAGTGGCTGTTGGCAATTTACATCCCGCCCATCAGCGTAGCAAGGCTGCCATTTCTCCATGGCCTGTCCTGCATTTCTGGTTTTGACACTTTTTGCAGCATGTCCCTTTTGGCCGATGGGAAGCGAGACTTCTTTGTAGCGCTGATTTGCCTTTCCAGGTTGCTTGGTTGGCCAAAAAGGGCGTATGCGTTTTTTCCTGAATATATTCAGGAAAAAACGCATACGCCCTTTTTGGCCAAGGGCATCATTGTCGACGTTTTGCCGCTTTTCATGTGCCTTAAAGGCGATTCGAATCTACCTCCTGAAATCTGTTTCCTGCAATTCTGCCTTGCTTTCAAATCCTCTTCGTTGCCTTCCCTCAATATATCTGTGGATGAGAGTTATCACTTATAACTCTGCGGGTTTGTGAATTGCAGTGTCCCTGAGCTCCATTTTTCAACTATCTTTTTTGAGAGCTGGCCGCAAAAGCACGGGATTGCCTCAGGCCCTATTCTGGTTCCTGGCAGCAGGCTGAGCCTGTGGTTAATTCTTCTTCCTGATGGGAAAATAGAGTGACCTGTGCCTGTCCCAACAGCTAGATCTAGTCTCTCATTGGTTCCCCCTCTTCCCGTTCATCCTCAGGACAAATTGCAACCTTTAGGGAACAGGAGGTTAAAGGTGCTGATTCTCCAAGTAGGGAGATTGCTAGTAAAGTAGCTGGAATGGCGAACCCGAGCACAAGGAGATGAGAAATGAGGTGCGTTTTAGAAACCTTTCAAAATCACACGGTGTACCATCTTCTGAGTTTCTCATGCATGTTTTCGATGTAGGAAGATGCCCTTGAACCTGGAGACTTGGGACCCATGGGATGTGTACCACACAGTATTACTTTAAAGGGTCTGCGTTTGCTCACCCAACCTAACCCAACCTTTCAGCCCCAAGAGTGTCCACCCTTATGTCTCATCGAGCTGTGCGTGTAGATATGGTCAATCCAGGTTGCATCACAGCCTCTGAACGAATTTTGTAAGAATTTCTCTCTCTTTCACTGTCTTTGTTTTACGGGTTTTTAAAAGTAATTTATTTTTATAATGGGGTTTAGCTGCTTTTCACGGCGATGTTTATGCGGATTTACACCCACTTGACTCACTTCCAGACAGATATCAATACATAGGTTTTAAGATTGTTACTAGTCACATATATTCTTGTGCGGTGAATAGGGCGTGTTGAGTCCAGTTCACTGAGCAAGGAGTAGGTCTTCTCTATTACATATTGGGTGTATGGAACGGTATCTGAGCGAATTTGAACCCCTTGTTTTATGCATCACCCCACCTCACCTTTCCCGTTAAGCAGCCATAGTGTGTTTTCTAAACGTGTGATTCTCTTCTGTTCGGTAATTCAGTTCAAGTGTAGCGGTTTTTACATTCCCTCTATAAGTGATAGCTTATGATAAGTGTCTTTTTCTGTGTGACTTATTTCACTTAGAATCGTCGTACCTAAGTCCACTCATCTTGCTTCTACTAGCCTTATGACATTGATTTCATGTCTGAGTGATATTG
Organism: Eschrichtius robustus; assembly: GCF_028021215.1. Taxonomy (NCBI): domain Eukaryota; kingdom Metazoa; phylum Chordata; class Mammalia; order Artiodactyla; family Eschrichtiidae; genus Eschrichtius; species Eschrichtius robustus. Next base: position 404,869 of record NW_027175280.1, read on the forward strand.
CATTGTACATAAGGACCACAACTTCTTTATCCATTTTTCTCTTTCCTGGGATATTTAAGGTGTCATGAAGTGGAGGTTCTTGTCAACAGAGCAGCCCTAAACTTTGGGGTGCCTGTGTCTTGCTGATTTTTAGTTTTCCCAATTTATACGCCCATGAGTGGACGTGCCCTATGCTCCCTAAGCTGTGTTTTTTCGATGTTTCAGGACACACCGTACACTTCTCCAGAGTGGCTGTTGGCAACTTACATCCCGCTCATCAGCGTAGCAAGGCTGCCATTTCTCCATGGCCTGTCCTGCATTTCTGGTTTTGACACTTTTTGCAGCATGGCCCTTTTGACCGATGGGAAGCGAGACTTCTTTGTAGCGCTGATTTGCCTTTCCAGGTTGCTTGGTTGGCCAAAAAGGGCGTATGCGTTTTTTCCTGAATATATTCAGGAAAAAACGCATACGCCCTTTTTGGCCAAGGGCATCGTCGACGTTTTGCCGCTTTTCATGTGCCTTAAAGGCGATTCGAATCTACCTCCTGAAATCTGTTTCCTGCAATTCTGCCTTGCTTTCAAATCCTCTTCGTTGCCTTCCCTCAATATATCTGTGGATGAGAGTTATCATTTATAACTCTGCGGGTTTGTGAATTGCAGTGTCCCTGAGCTCCATTTTTCAACTCGCTTTTTTGAGAGCTGGCCGCAAAAGCGCGGGATTGCCTCAGGCCCTATTGTGCTTCTGGGCGGCAGGCTGAGCCTGTGGTTAATTCTTCTTCCTGATGGGAAAATAGAGTGACCTGTGCCTGTCCCAACAGCTAGACCTAGTCTCTCATTGGTTGCCCCTCTTCCCGTTCATCCTCAGGACAAATTGCAACCTGTAGGGAAAGGAGGTTAAAGGTGCTGATTCTCCAAGTAAGTTGATTGCTAGTAAAGTAGCTGGAAAGGCGAACCCGAGCACAAGGAGATGAGAAATGGGGTGTGTTTTAGAAACCTTTCAAAATCACAAGGTGTACCATCTTCTGAGTTTCTCATGCATGTTTTCGATGTAGGAAGATGCCCTTGAACCTGGAGACTTGGGACCCATTCGATGGGTACCACGCAGTATTACTTTAAAGGGTCTGCGTTTGCTCACCCAACCTAACCCAACCTTTCAGCCCCAAGAGTGTCCACCCTTATGTCTCATCCAGCTGTGCGTGTAGATATGGTCAATCCAGGTTGCATCACAGCCTCTGAACGAATTTTGTAAAAATTTCTCTCTCTTTCACTGTCTTTGTTTTACGGGTTTTTAAAAGTAATTTAGTTTTATAATGGGGTTTAGCTGCTTTTCACGGCTGTGTTTATGCGGCTTTACACCCACTTGACTCACTTCCAGACATATATCAATACATAGGTTTTAAGATTCTTACTAGTCACCTATATTCATGTGCGGTGAATAGGGGGTGTTGAGTCCAGTTCACTTAGCAAGGAGTAGGTCTTGTCTATTACATATTGGGTGTATGGAACGGTATCTGAGCGAATTTGAAACCCTTGTTTTATGCATCACCCCACCTCACCTTTCCCGTTAAGCAGCCATAGTGTGTTTTCTAAACGTGTGACTCTGTTCTGTTTTGTAATTCAGTTCAAGTGTAGCGGTTTTTACATTCCCTCTATAAGTGATAGCTTATGATAAGTGTCTTTTTCTGTGTGACTTATTTCACTTAGAATCGTCGTACCTAAGTCCACTCATCTTGCTTCTACTAGCCTTATGACATTGATTTCATGTCTGAGTGATATTCCATTGTACATAAGGACCACAACTTCTTTATCCATTTTTCTCTTTCCTGGGATATTTAAGGTGTCATGAAGTGGAGGTTCTTGTCAACAGAGCAGCCCTAAACTTTGGGGTGCCTGTGTCTTGCTGATTTTTACTTTTCCCAATTTATACGCCCATGAGTGGACGTGCCCTATGCTCCCTAAGCTGTGTTTTTTCGATGTTTCAGGACACACCGTACACTTCTCCAGAGTGGTTGTTGGCAATTAACATCCCGCCCATCAGCGTAGCAAGGCTGCCATTTCTCCATGGCCTGTCCTGCATTTCTGGTTTTGACACTTTTTGCAGCATGACCCTTTTGACCGATGGGAAGCGAGACTTCTTTGTAGCACTGATTTGCCTTTCCAGGTTGCTTGGTTGGCCAAAAAGGGCGTATGCGTTTTTTCCTGAATATATTCAGGAAAAAACGCATACGCCCTTTTTGGCCAAGGGAATCATTGTCGACGTTTTGCCGCTTTTCATGTGCTTTAAAGGCGATTCGAATCTGCCTCCTGAAACCTGTTTCCTGCAATTCTGCCTTGCTTTCAAATCCTCTTCGTTGCCTTCCCTCAATATATTTGTGGACGAGAGTTATCATTTATAACTCAGCAGGTTTGTGAATGGCAGTCCCCCTGAGCTCCATTTTTCAACTGTCTTTTTTGGGAGCTGGCCGCAAAAGCACGGGATTGCCTCAGGCCCTATTCTGGTTCCCGGCGGCAGGCTGAGCCTGTGGTTAATTCTTCTTCCTGATGGGAAAATAGAGTGACCTGTGCCTGTCCCAACACCTAGATCTATTCTCTCATTGGTTTCCGCTCTTCCCATTCATCCTCAGGACAAATTGCAACCTGTACAGAACAGGAGGTTAAAGGTGCTGATTCTCCAAGTAGGGAGATTGCTAGTGAAGTAGCTGGAATGGCGAACCCGAGCACAAGGAGATGAGAAATGTGGTGCGTTTTAGAAACCTTTCAAAATCACACGGTGTACCTTCTTCTGGGTTCCTCATGCAAGTTTTCGATGTAGGAAGATGCCCTTGAACCTGGAGATTTGGGACCCATGGGATGGGTACCATGCAGTATTACTTTAAAGGGTCTGCGTTTGCTCACCCAACCTCACCCAACCTCTCAGCCCCAAGAGTGTCCACCCTTATGTCTCATCCAGCTGTGGGTCTAGATATGGTCAATCCAGGTTGCATCACAGCCCCTGAACGAATTTTGTAAGAATTTCTCTCTCGTTCTCTGTCTTTGTTTTACGGGTTTTTAAAAGTAATTTATTTTTATAATGGGGTTTAGCTGCTTTTCACGGCTGTGTTTATGCGGCTTTACACCCACTTGACTCACTTCCAGACAGATATCAATACATAGGTTTTAAGATTGTTACTAGTCACATATATTCTTGTGCGGTGAATAGGGGTTGTTGAGTCCAGTTCACTTAGCAAGGAGTAGGTCTTGTCTATTACATATTGGGTGTATGGAACGGTATCTGAGCGAATTTGAAACCCTTGTTTTATGCATCACCCCACCTCACCTTTCCCGTTAAGCAGCCATAGTGTGTTTTCTAAACGTGTGACTCTGTTCTGTTTTGTAATTCAGTTCAAGTGTAGCGGTTTTTACATTCCCTCTATAAGTGATAGCTTATGATAAGTGTCTTTTTCTGTGTGACTTATTTCACTTAGAATCGTCGTACCTAAGTCCACTCATCTTGCTTCTACTAGCCTTATGACATTGATTTCATGTCTGAGTGATATTCCATTGTACATAAGGACCACAACTTCTTTATCCATTTTTCTCTTTCCTGGGATATTTAAGGTGTCATGAAGTGGAGGTTCTTGTCAACAGAGCAGCCCCAAACTTTGGGGTGCCTGTGTCTTGCTGATTTTTAGTTTTCCCAATTTATACGCCCATGAGTGGACGTGCCCTATGCTCCCTAAGCTGTGTTTTTTCGATGTTTCAGGACACACCGTACACTTCTCCAGAGTGGCTGTTGGCAACTTACATCCCGCTCATCAGCGTAGCAAGGCTGCCATTTCTCCATGGCCTGTCCTGCATTTCTGGTTTTGATACTTTTTGCAGCATGGCCCATTTGACCGATGGGAAGCGAGACTTTTTGTAGCGCTGATTTGCCTTTCCAGGTTGCTTGGTTGGCCAAAAAGGGCGTATGCGTTTTTTCCTGAATATATTCAGGAAAAAACGCATACGCCCTTCTTGGCCAAGGGCATCATTGTCGACGTTTTGCCGCTTTTCATGTGCTTTACAGGCGATTCGAATCTACCTCCTGAAATCTGTTTACTGCAATTCTGCCTTGCTTTCAAATCCTCTTCGTTGCCTTCCCTCAATATATCTGTGGATGAGAGTTATCACTTATAACTCTGCGGGTTTGTGAATTGCAGTGTCCCTGAGCTCCATTTTTCAACTATCTTTTTTGAGAGCTGGCCGCAAAAGCACGGGATTGCCTCAGGCCCTATTCTGGTTCCTGGCAGCAGGCTGAGCCTGTGGTTAATTCTTCTTCCTGATGGGAAAATAGAGTGACCTGTGCCTGTCCCAACAGCTAGATCTAGTCTCTCATTGGTTCCCCCTCTTCCCGTTCATCCTCAGGACAAATTGCAACCTTTAGGGAACAGGAGGTTAAAGGTGCTGATTCTCCAAGTAGGGAGATTGCTAGTAAAGTAGCTGGAATGGCGAACCCGAGCACAAGGAGATGAGAAATGAGGTGCGTTTTAGAAACCTTTCAAAATCACACGGTGTACCATCTTCTGAGTTTCTCATGCATGTTTTCGATGTAGGAAGATGCCCTTGAACCTGGAGACTTGGGACCCATGGGATGTGTACCACACAGTATTACTTTAAAGGGTCTGCGTTTGCTCACCCAACCTAACCCAACCTTTCAGCCCCAAGAGTGTCCACCCTTATGTCTCATCGAGCTGTGCGTGTAGATATGGTCAATCCAGGTTGCATCACAGCCTCTGAACGAATTTTGTAAGAATTTCTCTCTCTTTCACTGTCTTTGTTTTACGGGTTTTTAAAAGTAATTTATTTTTATAATGGGGTTTAGCTGCTTTTCACGGCGATGTTTATGCGGATTTACACCCACTTGACTCACTTCCAGACAGATATCAATACATAGGTTTTAAGATTGTTACTAGTCACATATATTCTTGTGCGGTGAATAGGGCGTGTTGAGTCCAGTTCACTGAGCAAGGAGTAGGTCTTCTCTATTACATATTGGGTGTATGGAACGGTATCTGAGCGAATTTGAACCCCTTGTTTTATGCATCACCCCACCTCACCTTTCCCGTTAAGCAGCCATAGTGTGTTTTCTAAACGTGTGATTCTCTTCTGTTCGGTAATTCAGTTCAAGTGTAGCGGTTTTTACATTCCCTCTATAAGTGATAGCTTATGATAAGTGTCTTTTTCTGTGTGACTTATTTCACTTAGAATCGTCGTACCTAAGTCCACTCATCTTGCTTCTACTAGCCTTATGACATTGATTTCATGTCTGAGTGATATTGCATTGTACATAAGGACCACAACTTCTTTATCCATTTTTCTCTTTCCTGGGATATTTAAGGTGTCATGAAGTGGAGGTTCTTGTCAACAGAGCAGCCCTAAACTTTGGGGTGCCTGTGTCTTGCTGATTTTTAGTTTTCCCAATTTATACGCCCATGAGTGGACGTGCCCTATGCTCCCTAAGCTGTGTTTTTTCGATGTTTCAGGACACACCGTACACTTCTCCAGAGTGGCTGTTGGCAACTTACATCCCGCTCATCAGCGTAGCAAGGCTGCCATTTCTCCATGGCCTGTCCTGCATTTCTGGTTTTGACACTTTTTGCAGCATGGCCCTTTTGACCGATGGGAAGCGAGACTTCTTTGTAGCGCTGATTTGCCTTTCCAGGTTGCTTGGTTGGCCAAAAAGGGCGTATGCGTTTTTTCCTGAATATATTCAGGAAAAAACGCATACGCCCTTTTTGGCCAAGGGCATCGTCGACGTTTTGCCGCTTTTCATGTGCCTTAAAGGCGATTCGAATCTACCTCCTGAAATCTGTTTCCTGCAATTCTGCCTTGCTTTCAAATCCTCTTCGTTGCCTTCCCTCAATATATCTGTGGATGAGAGTTATCATTTATAACTCTGCGGGTTTGTGAATTGCAGTGTCCCTGAGCTCCATTTTTCAACTCGCTTTTTTGAGAGCTGGCCGCAAAAGCGCGGGATTGCCTCAGGCCCTATTGTGCTTCTGGGCGGCAGGCTGAGCCTGTGGTTAATTCTTCTTCCTGATGGGAAAATAGAGTGACCTGTGCCTGTCCCAACAGCTAGACCTAGTCTCTCATTGGTTGCCCCTCTTCCCGTTCATCCTCAGGACAAATTGCAACCTGTAGGGAAAGGAGGTTAAAGGTGCTGATTCTCCAAGTAAGTTGATTGCTAGTAAAGTAGCTGGAAAGGCGAACCCGAGCACAAGGAGATGAGAAATGGGGTGTGTTTTAGAAACCTTTCAAAATCACAAGGTGTACCATCTTCTGAGTTTCTCATGCATGTTTTCGATGTAGGAAGATGCCCTTGAACCTGGAGACTTGGGACCCATTCGATGGGTACCACGCAGTATTACTTTAAAGGGTCTGCGTTTGCTCACCCAACCTAACCCAACCTTTCAGCCCCAAGAGTGTCCACCCTTATGTCTCATCCAGCTGTGCGTGTAGATATGGTCAATCCAGGTTGCATCACAGCCTCTGAACGAATTTTGTAAAAATTTCTCTCTCTTTCACTGTCTTTGTTTTACGGGTTTTTAAAAGTAATTTAGTTTTATAATGGGGTTTAGCTGCTTTTCACGGCTGTGTTTATGCGGCTTTACACCCACTTGACTCACTTCCAGACATATATCAATACATAGGTTTTAAGATTCTTACTAGTCACCTATATTCATGTGCGGTGAATAGGGGGTGTTGAGTCCAGTTCACTTAGCAAGGAGTAGGTCTTGTCTATTACATATTGGGTGTATGGAACGGTATCTGAGCGAATTTGAAACCCTTGTTTTATGCATCACCCCACCTCACCTTTCCCGTTAAGCAGCCATAGTGTGTTTTCTAAACGTGTGACTCTGTTCTGTTTTGTAATTCAGTTCAAGTGTAGCGGTTTTTACATTCCCTCTATAAGTGATAGCTTATGATAAGTGTCTTTTTCTGTGTGACTTATTTCACTTAGAATCGTCGTACCTAAGTCCACTCATCTTGCTTCTACTAGCCTTATGACATTGATTTCATGTCTGAGTGATATTCCATTGTACATAAGGACCACAACTTCTTTATCCATTTTTCTCTTTCCTGGGATATTTAAGGTGTCATGAAGTGGAGGTTCTTGTCAACAGAGCAGCCCTAAACTTTGGGGTGCCTGTGTCTTGCTGATTTTTACTTTTCCCAATTTATACGCCCATGAGTGGACGTGCCCTATGCTCCCTAAGCTGTGTTTTTTCGATGTTTCAGGACACACCGTACACTTCTCCAGAGTGGTTGTTGGCAATTAACATCCCGCCCATCAGCGTAGCAAGGCTGCCATTTCTCCATGGCCTGTCCTGCATTTCTGGTTTTGACACTTTTTGCAGCATGACCCTTTTGACCGATGGGAAGCGAGACTTCTTTGTAGCACTGATTTGCCTTTCCAGGTTGCTTGGTTGGCCAAAAAGGGCGTATGCGTTTTTTCCTGAATATATTCAGGAAAAAACGCATACGCCCTTTTTGGCCAAGGGAATCATTGTCGACGTTTTGCCGCTTTTCATGTGCTTTAAAGGCGATTCGAATCTGCCTCCTGAAACCTGTTTCCTGCAATTCTGCCTTGCTTTCAAATCCTCTTCGTTGCCTTCCCTCAATATATTTGTGGACGAGAGTTATCATTTATAACTCAGCAGGTTTGTGAATGGCAGTCCCCCTGAGCTCCATTTTTCAACTGTCTTTTTTGGGAGCTGGCCGCAAAAGCACGGGATTGCCTCAGGCCCTATTCTGGTTCCCGGCGGCAGGCTGAGCCTGTGGTTAATTCTTCTTCCTGATGGGAAAATAGAGTGACCTGTGCCTGTCCCAACACCTAGATCTATTCTCTCATTGGTTTCCGCTCTTCCCATTCATCCTCAGGACAAATTGCAACCTGTACAGAACAGGAGGTTAAAGGTGCTGATTCTCCAAGTAGGGAGATTGCTAGTGAAGTAGCTGGAATGGCGAACCCGAGCACAAGGAGATGAGAAATGTGGTGCGTTTTAGAAACCTTTCAAAATCACACGGTGTACCTTCTTCTGGGTTCCTCATGCAAGTTTTCGATGTAGGAAGATGCCCTTGAACCTGGAGATTTGGGACCCATGGGATGGGTACCATGCAGTATTACTTTAAAGGGTCTGCGTTTGCTCACCCAACCTCACCCAACCTCTCAGCCCCAAGAGTGTCCACCCTTATGTCTCATCCAGCTGTGGGTCTAGATATGGTCAATCCAGGTTGCATCACAGCCCCTGAACGAATTTTGTAAGAATTTCTCTCTCGTTCTCTGTCTTTGTTTTACGGGTTTTTAAAAGTAATTTATTTTTATAATGGGGTTTAGCTGCTTTTCACGGCTGTGTTTATGCGGCTTTACACCCACTTGACTCACTTCCAGACAGATATCAATACATAGGTTTTAAGATTGTTACTAGTCACATATATTCTTGTGCGGTGAATAGGGGTTGTTGAGTCCAGTTCACTTAGCAAGGAGTAGGTCTTGTCTATTACATATTGGGTGTATGGAACGGTATCTGAGCGAATTTGAAACCCTTGTTTTATGCATCACCCCACCTCACCTTTCCCGTTAAGCAGCCATAGTGTGTTTTCTAAACGTGTGACTCTGTTCTGTTTTGTAATTCAGTTCAAGTGTAGCGGTTTTTACATTCCCTCTATAAGTGATAGCTTATGATAAGTGTCTTTTTCTGTGTGACTTATTTCACTTAGAATCGTCGTACCTAAGTCCACTCATCTTGCTTCTACTAGCCTTATGACATTGATTTCATGTCTGAGTGATATTGCATTGTACATAAGGACCACAACTTCTTTATCCATTTTTCTCTTTCCTGGGATATTTAAGGTGTCATGAAGTGGAGGTTCTTGTCAACAGAGCAGCCCTAAACTTTGGGGTGCCTGTGTCTTGCTGATTTTTACTTTTCCCAATTTATACGCCCATGAGTGGACGTGCCCTATGCTCCCTAAGCTGTGTTTTTTCGATGTTTCAGGACACACCGTACACTTCTCCAGAGTGGCTGTTGGCAACTTACATCCCGCTCATCAGCGTAGCAAGGCTGCCATTTCTCCATGGCCTGTCCTGCATTTCTGGTTTTGACACTTTTTGCAGCATGGCCCTTTTGACCGATGGGAAGCGAGACTTCTTTGTAGCGCTGATTTGCCTTTCCAGGTTGCTTGGTTGGCCAAAAAGGGCGTATGCGTTTTTTCCTGAATATATTCAGGAAAAAACGCATACGCCCTTTTTGGCCAAGGGCATCGTCGACGTTTTGCCGCTTTTCATGTGCCTTAAAGGCGATTCGAATCTACCTCCTGAAATCTGTTTCCTGCAATTCTGCCTTGCTTTCAAATCCTCTTCGTTGCCTTCCCTCAATATATCTGTGGATGAGAGTTATCATTTATAACTCTGCGGGTTTGTGAATTGCAGTGTCCCTGAGCTCCATTTTTCAACTCGCTTTTTTGAGAGCTGGCCGCAAAAGCGCGGGATTGCCTCAGGCCCTATTGTGCTTCTGGGCGGCAGGCTGAGCCTGTGGTTAATTCTTCTTCCTGATGGGAAAATAGAGTGACCTGTGCCTGTCCCAACAGCTAGATCTAGTCTCTCATTGGTTGCCCCTCTTCCCGTTCATCCTCAGGACAAATTGCAACCTGTAGGGAAAGGAGGTTAAAGGTGCTGATTCTCCAAGTAAGTTGATTGCTAGTAAAGTAGCTGGAAAGGCGAACCCGAGCACAAGGAGATGAGAAATGGGGTGTGTTTTAGAAACCTTTCAAAATCACAAGGTGTACCATCTTCTGAGTTTCTCATGCATGTTTTCGATGTAGGAAGATGCCCTTGAACCTGGAGACTTGGGACCCATTCGATGGGTACCACGCAGTATTACTTTAAAGGGTCTGCGTTTGCTCACCCAACCTAACCCAACCTTTCAGCCCCAAGAGTGTCCACCCTTATGTCTCATCCAGCTGTGCGTGTAGATATGGTCAATCCAGGTTGCATCACAGCCTCTGAACGAATTTTGTAAGAATTTCTCTCTCTTTCACTGTCTTTGTTTTACGGGTTTTTAAAAGTAATTTAGTTTTATAATGGGGTTTAGCTGCTTTTCACGGCTGTGTTTATGCGGCTTTACACCCACTTGACTCACTTCCAGACATATATCAATACATAGGTTTTAAGATTCTTACTAGTCACCTATATTCTTGTGCGGTGAATAGGGGGTGTTGAGTCCAGTTCACTTAGCAAGGAGTAGGTCTTGTCTATTACATATTGGGTGTATGGAACGGTATCTGAGCGAATTTGAAACCCTTGTTTTATGCATCACCCCACCTCACCTTTCCCGTTAAGCAGCCATAGTGTGTTTTCTAAACGTGTGACTCTGTTCTGTTTTGTAATTCAGTTCAAGTGTAGCGGTTTTTACATTCCCTCTATAAGTGATAGCTTATGATAAGTGTCTTTTTCTGTGTGACTTATTTCACTTAGAATCGTCGTACCTAAGTCCACTCATCTTGCTTCTACTAGCCTTATGACATTGATTTCATGTCTGAGTGATATTCCATTGTACATAAGGACCACAACTTCTTTATCCATTTTTCTCTTTCCTGGGATATTTAAGGTGTCATGAAGTGGAGGTTCTTGTCAACAGAGCAGCCCTAAACTTTGGGGTGCCTGTGTCTTGCTGATTTTTACTTTTCCCAATTTATACGCCCATGAGTGGACGTGCCCTATGCTCCCTAAGCTGTGTTTTTTCGATGTTTCAGGACACACCGTACACTTCTCCAGAGTGGTTGTTGGCAATTAACATCCCGCCCATCAGCGTAGCAAGGCTGCCATTTCTCCATGGCCTGTCCTGCATTTCTGGTTTTGACACTTTTTGCAGCATGACCCTTTTGACCGATGGGAAGCGAGACTTCTTTGTAGCACTGATTTGCCTTTCCAGGTTGCTTGGTTGGCCAAAAAGGGCGTATGCGTTTTTTCCTGAATATATTCAGGAAAAAACGCATACGCCCTTTTTGGCCAAGGGAAACATTGTCGACGTTTTGCCGCTTTTCATGTGCTTTAAAGGCGATTCGAATCTGCCTCCTGAAACCTGTTTCCTGCAATTCTGCCTTGCTTTCAAATCCTCTTCGTTGCCTTCCCTCAATATATTTGTGGACGAGAGTTATCATTTATAACTCAGCAGGTTTGTGAATGGCAGTCCCCCTGAGGTCCATTTTTCAACTGTCTTTTTTGGGAGCTGGCCGCAAAAGCACGGGATTGCCTCAGGCCCTATTCTGGTTCCCGGCGGCAGGCTGAGCCTGTGGTTAATTCTTCTTCCTGATGGGAAAATAGAGTGACCTGTGCCTGTCCCAACATCTAGATCTATTCTCTCATTGGTTTCCGCTCTTCCCGTTCATCCTCAGGACAAATTGCAACCTGTACAGAACAGGAGGTTAAAGGTGCTGATTCTCCAAGTAGGGAGATTGCTAGTGAAGTAGCTGGAATGGCGAACCCGAGCACAAGGAGATGAGAAATGAGGTGCGTTTTAGAAACCTTTCAAAATCACACGGTGTACCTTCTTCTGGGTTCCTCATGCAAGTTTTCGATGTAGGAAGATGCCCTTGAACCTGGAGATTTGGGACCCATGGGATGGGTACCATGCAGTATTACTTTAAAGGGTCTGCGTTTGCTCACCCAACCTCACCCAAACTCTCAGCCCCAAGAGTGTCCACCCTTGTGTCTCATCCAGCTGTGGGTCTAGATATGGTCAATCCAGGTTGCATCACAGCCCCTGAACGAATTTTGTAAGAATTTCTCTCTCGTTCACTGTCTTTGTTTTACGGGTTTTTAAAAGTAATTTATTTTTATAATGGGGTTTAGCTGCTTTTCACGGCTGTGTTTATGCGGCTTTACACCCACTTGACTCACTTCCAGACAGATATCAATACATAGGTTTTAGGATTGTTACTAGTCACATATATTCTTGTGCGGTGAATAGGGGTTGTTGAGTCGAGTTCACTTAGCAAGGAGTAGGTCTTGTCTATTACATATTGGGTGTATGGAACGGTATCTGAGCGAATTTGAAACCCTTGTTTTATGCATCACCCCACCTCTCCTTTCCCGTTAAGCAGCCATAGTGTGTTTTCTAAACGTGTGACTCTGTTCTGTTTTGTAATTCAGTTCAAGTGTAGCGGTTTTTACATTCCCTCTATAAGTGATAGCTTATGATAAGTGTCTTTTTCTGTGTGACTTATTTCACTTAGAATCGTCGTACCTAAGTCCACTCATCTTGCTTCTACTAGCCTTATGACATTGATTTCATGTCTGAGTGATATTACATTGTACATAAGGACCACAACTTCTTTATCCATTTTTCTCTTTCCTGGGATATTTAAGGTGTCATGAAGTGGAGGTTCTTGTCAACAGAGCAGCCCTAAACTTTGGGGTGCCTGTGTCTTGCTGATTTTTACTTTTCCCAATTTATACGCCCATGAGTGGACGTGCCCTATGCTCCCTAAGCTGTGTTTTTTCGATGTTTCAGGACACACCGTACACTTCTCCAGAGTGGCTGTTGGCAATTTACATCCCGCCCATCAGCGTAGCAAGGCTGCCATTTCTCCATGGCCTGTCCTGCATTTCTGGTTATGACACTTTTTGCAGCATATCCCTTTTGGCCGATAGGAAGCGAGACTTCTTTGTAGCGCTGATTTGCCTTTCCAGGTTGCTTGGTTGGCCAAAAAGGGCGTATGCGTTTTTTCCTGAATATATTCAGGAAAAAACGCATACGCCCTTTTTGGCCAAGGGCATCATTGTCGACCTTTTGCCGCTTTTCATGTGCTTTACAGGCGATTCGAATCTACCTCCTGAAATCTGTTTCCTGCAATTCTGCCTTGCTTTCAAATCCTCTTCGTTGCCTTCCCTCAATATATCTGTGGATGAGAGTTATCACTTATAACTCTGCGGGTTTGTGAATTGCAGTGTCCCTGAGCTCCATTTTTCAACTGACTTTTTTGAGAGCTGGCCGCAAAAGCACGGGATTGCCTCAGGCCCTATTCTGGTTCCTGGCAGCAGGCTGAGCCTGTGGTTAATTCTTCTTCCTGATGGGAAAATAGAGTGACCTGTGCCTGTCCCAACAGCTAGATCTAGTCTCTCATTGGTTCCCCCTCTTCCCGTTCATCCTCAGGACAAATTGCAACCTTTAGGGAACAGGAGGTTAAAGGTGCTGATTCTCCAAGTAGGGAGATTGCTAGTAAAGTAGCTGGAATGGCGAACCCGAGCACAAGGAGATGAGAAATGAGGTGCGTTTTAGAAACCTTTCAAAATCACACGGTGTACCATCTTCTGAGTTTCTCATGCATGTTTTCGATGTAGGAAGATGCCCTTGAACCTGGAGACTTGGGACCCATGGGATGGGTACCACGCAGTATTACTTTAAAGGGTCTGCGTTTGCTCACCCAACCAAACCCAACCTTTCAGCCCCAAGAGTGTCCACCCTTATGTCTCATCCAGCTGTGCGTGTAGATATGGTCAATCCAGGTTGCATCACAGCCTCTGAACGAATTTTGTAAGAATTTCTCTCTCTTTCACTGTCTTTGTTTTACGGGTTTTTAAAAGTAATTTAGTTTTATAATGGGGTTTAGCTGCTTTTCACGGCTGTGTTTATGCGGCTTTACACCCACTTGACTCACTTCCAGACAGATATCAATACATAGGTTTTAAGATTGTTACTAGTCACATATATTCTTGTGCGGTGAATGGGGATGTTGAGTCCAGTTCACTGAGCAAGGAGTAGGTCTTGTCTATTACATATTGGTTGTATGGAACGGTATCTGAGCGAATTTGAAACCCTTGTTTTATGCATCACCCCACCTCACCTTTCCCGTTAAACAGCCATAGTGTGTTTCTAAACGTGTGACTCTGTTCTGTTTTGTAATTCAGTTCAAGTGTAGCGGTTTTTACATTCCCTCTATAAGTGATAGCTTATGATAAGTGTCTTTTTCTGTGTGACTTATTTCACTTAGAATCGTCGTACCTAAGTCCACTCATCTTGCTTCTACTAGCCTTATGACATTGATTTCATGTCTGAGTGATATTCCATTGTACATAAGGACCACAACTTCTTTATCCATTTTTCTCTTTCCTGGGATATTTAAGTTGTCATGAAGTGGAGGTTCTTGTCAACAGAGCAGCCCTAAACTTTGGGGTGCATGTGTCTTGCTGATTTTTAGTTTTCCCAATTTATACGCCCATGAGTGGACGTGCCCTATGCTCCCTAAGCTGTGTTTTTTCGATGTTTCAGGACACACCGTACACTTCTCCAGAGTGGCTGTTGGCAATTAACATCCCGCCCATCAGCGTAGCAAGGCGGCCATTTCTCCATGGCCTGTCCTGCATTTCTGGTTTTGACACTTTTTGCAGCATGACCCTTTTGACCGATGGGAAGCGAGACTTCTTTGTAGCACTGATTTGCCTTTCCAGGTTGCTTGGTTGGCCATAAAGGGCGTATGCGTTTTTTCCTGAATATATTCAGGAAAAAATGCATACGCCCTTTTTGACCAAGGGCATCATTGTCGACGTTTTGCCGCTTTTCATGTGCTTTAAAGGCGATTCGAATCTACCTCCTGAAACCTGTTTCCTGCAATTCTGCCTTGCTTTCAAATACTCTTCGTTGCCTTCCCTCAATATATTTGTGGACGAGAGTTATCATTTATAACTCAGCAGGTTTGTGAATGGCAGTGTCCCTGAGCTCCATTTTTCAACTGTCTTGATGGGAGCTGGCCGAAAAAGCACGGGATTTCCTCAGGCCCTATTCTGGTTCCCGGCGGCAGGCTGAGCCTGTGGTTAATTCTTCTTCCTGATGGGAAAATAGAGTGACCTGTGCCTGTCCCAACACCTAGATCTAGTCTCTCATTGGTTGCCCCTCTTCCCGTTCATCCTCAGGACAAATTGCAACCTGTACGGAACAGGAGGTTAAAGGTGCTGATTCTCCAAGTAGGGAGATTGCTAGTGAAGTAGCTGGAATGTGGAACCGGAGCACAAGGAGATGAGAAATGAGGTGCGTTTTAGAAACCTTTCAAAATCACACGGTGTACCTTCTTCTGGGTACCTCATACAAGTTTTCGATGTAGGAAGATGCCCTAGAACCTGGAGATTTGGGACCCATGGGATGGGTACAATGCAGTATTACTTTAAAGGGTCTGCGTTTGCTCACCCAACCTCACCCAACCTCTCAGCTCCAAGAGTGTCCACCCTTATGTCTCATCCAGCTGTGGGTCTAGATATGGTCAATCCAGGTTGCATCACAGCCCCTGAACGAATTTTGTAAGAATTTCTCTCTCTTTCACTGTCTTTGTTTTACGGGTTTTTAAAAGTAATTTATTTTTATAATGGGGTTTAGCTGCTTTTCACGGCTGTGTTTATGTGGATTTACACCCACTTGACTCACTTCCAGACAGATATCAATACATAGGTTTTAAGATTGTTACTAGTCACATATATTCTTGTGCGGTGAATAGGGCGTGTTGAGTCCAGTTCACTGAGCAAGGAGTAGGTCTTGTCTATTACATATTGGGTGTATGGAACGGTATCTGAGCGAATTTGAACCCCTTGTTTTATGCATCACCCCACCTCACCTTTCCCGTTAAGCAGCCATTGTGTGTTTTCTAAACGTGTGATTCTGTTCTGTTCTGTAATTCAGTTCAAGTGTAACGGTTTTTACATTTCCTCTATAAGTGATAGCTTATGATAAGTGTATTTTTCTGTGTGACTTATTTCACTTAGAATCGTCGTACCTAAGTCCACTCATCTTGCTTCTACTAGCCTTATGACATTGATTTCATGTCTGAGTGATATTGCATTGTACATAAGGACCACAACTTCTTTATCCATTTTTCTCTTTCCTGGGATATTTAAGGTGTCATGAAGTGGAGGTTCTTGTCAACAGAGTAGCCCTAAACTTTGGGGTGCCTGTGTCTTGCTGATTTTTAGTTTTCCCAATTTATACGCCCATGAGTGGACGTGCCCTATGCTCCCTAAGCTGTGTTTTTTCGATGTTTCAGGACACACCGTACACTTCTCCAGAGTGGCTGTTGGCAACTTACATCCCGCTCATCAGCGTAGCAAGGCTGCCATTTCTCCATGGCCTGTCCTGCATTTCTGGTTTTGACACTTTTTGCAGCATGGCCCTTTTGACCGATGGGAAGCGAGACTACTTTGTAGCGCTGATTTGCCTTTCCAGGTTGCTTGGTTGGCCAAAAAGGGCGTATGCGTTTTTTCCTGAATATATTCAGGAAAAAACGCATACGCCCTTTTTGGCCAAGGGCATCATTTTCCACGTTTTGCCGCTTTTCATGTGCTTTAAAGGCGATTCGAATCTACCTCCTGAAATCTGTTTCCCGCAATTCTGCCTTGCTTTCAAATCCTCTTCGTTGCCTTCCCTCAATATATCTGTGGATGAGAGTTATCATTTATAACTCTGCGGGTTTGTGAATTGCAGTGTCCCTGAGCTCCATTTTTCAACTCGCTTTTTTGGGAGCTGGCCGCAAAAGCGCGGGATTGCCTCAGGCCCTATTCTGCTTCTGGGCGGCAGGCTGAGCCTGTGGTTAATTCTTCTTCCTGATGGGAAAATAGAGTGACCTGTGCCTGTCCCAACACCTAGATCTAGTCTCTCATTGGTTGCCCCTCTTCCCGTTCATCCTCAGGACAAATTGCAACCTGTACAGAACAGGAGGTTAAAGGTGCTGATTCTCCAAGTAGGGAGATTGCTAGTGAAGTAGCTGGAATGGCGAACCCGAGCACAAGGAGATGAGAAATGAGGTGCGTTTTAGAAACCTTTCAAAATCACACGGTGTACCTTCTTCTGGGTTCCTCATGCACGTTTTCGATGTAGGAAGATGCCCTTGAACCTGGAGATTTGGGACCCATGGGATGGGTACCATGCAGTATTACTTTAAAGGGTCTGCGTATGCTCACCCAACCTCACCCAACCTCTCAGCCCCAAGAGTGTCCACCCTTATGTCTCATCCAGCTGTGGGTCTAGATATGGTCAATCCAGTTTGCATCACAGCCCCTGAACGAATTTTGTAAGAATTTCTCTCTCTTTCACTGTCTTTGTTTTACGGGTTTTTAAAAGTAATTTATTTTTATAATGGGGTTTAGCTGCTTTTCACGGCTGTGTTTATGCGGATTTACACCCACTTGACTCACTTCCAGACAGATATCAATACATAGGTTTTAAGATTGTTACTAGTCACATATATTCTTGTGCGGTGAATAGGGCGTGTTGAGTCCAGTTCACTGAGCAAGGAGTAGGTCTTGTCTATTACATATTGCGTGTATGGAACGGTATCTGAGCGAATTTGAACCCCTTGTTTTATGCATCACCCCACCTCACCTTTCCCGTTAAGCAGCCATAGTGTGTTTTCTAAACGTGTGATTCTGTTCTGTTCTATAATTCAGTTCAAGTGTAGCGGTTTTTACATTCCCTCTATAAGTGATAGCTTATGATAAGTGTCTTTTTCTGTGTGACTTTTTTCACTTAGAATCGTCGTACCTAAGTCCACTCATCTTGCTTCTACTAGCCTTATGACATTGATTTCATGTCTGAGTGATATTGCATTGTACATAAGGACCACAACTTCTTTATCCATTTTTCTCTTTCCTGGGATATTTAAGGTGTCATGAAGTGGAGGTTCTTGTCAACAGAGCAGCCCTAAACTTTGGGGTGCCTGTGTCTTGCTGATTTTTAGTTTTCCCAATTTATACGCCCATGAGTGGACGTGCCCTATGCTCCCTAAGCTGTGTTTTTTCGATGTTTCAGGACACACCGTACACTTCTCCAGAGTGGCTGTTGGCAACTTACATCCCGCTCATCAGCGTAGCAAGGCTGCCATTTCTCCATGGCCTGTCCTGCATTTCTGGTTTTGACACTTTTTGCAGCATGGCCCTTTTGACCGATGGGAAGCGAGACTTCTTTGTAGCGCTGATTTGCCTTTCCAGGTTCCTTGGTTGGCCAAAAAGGGCGTATGCGTTTTTTCCTGAATATATTCAGGAAAAAACGAATACGCCCTTTTTGGCCAAGGGCATCATTGTCGACGTTTTGCCGCTTTTCATGTGCTTTAAAGGCGATTCGAATCTACCTCCTGAAACCTGTTTCCTGCAATTCTGCCTTGCTTTCAAATCCTCTTCGTTGCCTTCCCTCAATATATCTGTGGATGAGAGTTATCATTTATAACTCTGCGGGTTTGTGAATTGCAGTGTCCCTGAGCTCCATTTTTCAACTCGCTTTTTTGGGTGCTGGCCGTAAAAGCGTGGTATTGCCTCAGGCCCTATTGTGCTTCTGGGCGGCAGGCTGAGCCTGTGATTAATTCTTCTTCCTGATGGGAAAATAGAGTGACCTGTGCCTGTCCCAACACCTAGATCTAGTCTCTCATTGGTTGCCCCTCTTCCCGTTCATCCTCAGGACAAATTGCAACCTGTAGGGAACAGGAGGTTAAAGGTGCTGATTCTCCAAGTAAGTTGATTGCTAGTAAAGTAGCTGGAAAGGCGAACCCGAGCACAAGGAGATGAGAAATGGGGTGTGTTTTAGAAACCTTTCAAAATCACACGGTGTACCATCTTCTGAGTTTCTCATGCATGTTTTCGATGTAGGAAGATGCCCTTGAACCTGGAGATTTGGGACCCATGGGATGGGTATCACGCAGTATTTCTTTAAAGGGTCTGCGTTTGCTCACCCAACCTCTCAGCCCCAAGAGTGTCCACCCTTATGTCTCATCCAGCTGTGGGTCTAGATATGGTCAATCCAGGTGGCATCACAGCCCCTGAACTTATTTTGTAAGAATTTCTCTCTCTTTCACTGTCTTTGTTTTACAGGTTTTTAAAAGTAATTTATTTTTATAATGGGGTTTAGCTGCTTTTCACGGCTGTGTTTATGCGGATTTACACCCACTTGACTCACTTCCAGACAGATATCAATACATAGGTTTTAAGATTGTTACTAGTCACATATATTCTTGTGCGGTGAATAGGGGGTGTTGAGTCCAGTTCACGGAGCAAGGAGTAGGTCTTGTCTATTACATATTGGGTGTATGGAACGGTATCTGAGCAAATTTGAACCCCTTGTTTTATGCATCACCCCACCTCACCTTTCCCGTTAAGCAGCCATAGTGTGTTTTCTTAACGTGTGACTCTGTTCTGTTTTGTAATTCAGTTCAAGTGTAGCGGTTTTTACATTCCCTCTATAAGTGATAGCTTATGATAAGTGTCTTTTTCTGTGTGACTTATTTCACTTAGAATCGTCATACCTAAGTCCACTCATCTTGCTTCTACTAGCCTTATGACATTGATTTCATGTCTGAGTGATATTCCATTGTACATAAGGACCTCAACTTTTTTATCCATTTTTCTCTTTCCTGGGATATTTAAGGTGTCATGAAGTGGAGGTTCTTGTCAACAGAGCAGCCCCAAACTTTGGGGTGCCTGTGTCTTGCTGATTTTTAGTTTTCCCAATTTATACGCCCATGAGTGGACGTGCCCTATGCTCACTAAGCTGTGTTTTTTCGATGTTTCAGGACACACCGTACACTTCTCCAGAGTGGCTGTTGGCAATTTACATCCCGCCCATCAGCGTAGCAAGGCTGCCATTTCTCCATGGCCTGTCCTGCATTTCTGGTTTTGACACTTTTTGCAGCATGGCCCTTTTGACCCATGGGAAGCGAGACTTCTTTGTAGCGCTGATTTGCCTTTCCAGGTTGCTTGGTTGGCCAAACAGGGCGTATGCGTTTTTTCCTGAATATATTCAGGAAAAAACACATAAGCCCTTTTTGGCCAAGGGCATCATTGTCGACGTTTTGCCGCTTTTCATGTGCCTTAAAGGCGATTCGAATCTACCTCCTGAAATCTGTTTCCTGCAATTCTGCCTTGCTTTCAAATCCTCTTCGTTGACTTCCCTCAATATATCTGTGGATGAGAGTTATCACTTATAACTCTGCGGGTTTGTGAATTGCAGTGTCCCTGAGCTCCATTTTTCAACTGTCTTTTTTGAGAGCTGGCCGCAAAAGCACGGGATTGCCTCAGGCCCTATTCTGGTTCCTGGCAGCAGGCTGAGCCTGTGGTTAATTCTTCTTCCTGATGGGAAAATAGAGTGACCTGTGACTGTCCCAACAGCTAGATCTAGTCTCTCATTGGTTGCCCCTCTTCCCGTTCATCCTCAGGACAAATTGCAACCTGTAGGGAACAGGAGGTTAAAGGTGCTGATTCTCCAAGTAGGGAGATTGCTAGTAAAGTAGCTGGAATGGCGAACCCGAGGACAAGGAGATGAGAAATGAGGTGCGTTTTAGAAACCTTTCAAAATCACACGGTGTACCATCTTCTGAGTTTCTCATGCATGTTTTCGATGTAGGAAGATGCCCTTGAACCTGGAGACTTGGGACCCATGGGATGGGTACCACGCAGTATTACTTTAAAGGGTCTGTGTTTGCTCACCCAACCTAACCCAACCTTTCAGCCCCAAGACTGTCCACCCTTATGTCTCATCCAGCTGTGCGTGTAGATATGGTCAATCCAGGTTGCATCACAGCCTCTGAACGAATTTTGTAAGAATTTCTCTCTCTTTCACTGTCTTTGTTTTACGGGTTTTTAAAAGTAATTTATTTTTATAATGGGGTTTAGCTGCTTTTCACGGCTGTGTTTATGCGGATTTACACCCACTTGACTCACTTCCAGACAGATATCTATACATAGGTTTTAAGATTGTTACTAGTCACATATATTCTTGTGCGGTGAATAGGGCGTGTTGAGTCCAGTTCACTGAGCAGGGAGTAGGTCTTGTCTATTACATATTCTGTGTATGGAACGGTATCTGAGCGAATTTGAACCCCTTGTTTTATGCATCACCCCACCTCACCTTTCTCGTTAAGCAGCCATAGTGTGTTTTCTAAACGTGTGATTCTGTTCTGTTCTGTAATTCAGTTCAAGTGTAGCGGTTTTTACATTCCCTCTATAAGTGATAGCTTATGATAAGTGTCTTTTTCTGTGTGACTTATTTCACTTAGAATCGTCGTACCTAAGTACAATCATCTTGCTTCTACTAGCATTATGACATTGATTTCATGTCTGAGTGATAGTCCATTGTACTTAAGGACCACAACTTCTTTATCCATTTTTCTCTTTCCTGGGATATTTAAGTTGTCGTGAAGTGGAGGTTCTTGTCAACACAGCAGCCCTAAACTTTGGGGTTCCTGTGTCTTGCTGATTTTTAGTTTTCCCAATTTATACGCCCATGAGTGGACGTGCCCTATGCTCCCTAAGCTGTGTTTTTTCGATGTTTCAGGACACACCGTACACTTCTCCAGAGTGGCTGTTGGCAATTAACATCCCGCCCATCAGCGTAGCAAGGCTGCCATTTCTCCATGGCCTGTCCTGCATTTCTGGTTTTGACACTTTTTGCAGCATGACCCTTTTGACCGATGGGAAGCGAGACTTCTTAGTAGCACTGATTTGCCTTTCCAGGTTGCTTGGTTGGCCAAAAAGGGCGTATGCGTTTTTTCCTGAATATATTCAGGAAAAAACGCATACGCCCTTTTTGGCCAAGGGCATCATTGTCGACGTTTTGCCGCTTTTCATGTGCTTTAAAGGCGATTCGAATCTACCTCCTGAAACCTGTTTCCTGCAATTCTGCCTTGCTTTCAAATCCTCTTTGTTGCCTTCCCTCAATATATTTGTGGACGAGAGTTATCTTTTATAACTCAGCAGGTTTGTGAATGGCCGTGCCCCTGAGCTCCATTTTTCAACTGTCTTGTTTGGGAGCTGGCCGCAAAAGCACGGGATTGCCTCAGGCCCTATTCTGGTTCCCGGCGGCAGGCTGAGCCTGTGGTTAATTCTTTTTCCTAATCGGAAATTAGAGTGACCTGTGCCTGTCCCAACAGCTAGATCTAGTCTCTCATTGGTTGCCTCTCTTCCCGTTCATCCTCAGGACAAATTGCAACCTGTACAGAACAGGAGGTTAAAGGTGCTGATTCTCCAAGTAGGGAGATTGCTAGTGAAGTAGCTGGAATGGCGAACCCGAGCACAAGGAGATGAGAAATGAGGTGCGTTTTAGAAACCTTTCAAAATCACACGGTGTACCTTCTTCTGGGTTCCTCATGCAAGTTTTCGATGTAGGAAGATGCCCTTGACCCTGGAGATTTGGGACCCATGGGATGGGTACCATGCAGTATTACTTTAAAGGGTTTGCGTTTGCTCACCCAACCTCACCCAACCTCTCAGCCCCAAGAGTGTCCACCCTTATGTCTCATCCAGCTGTGGGTCTAGATATGGTCAATCCAGGTTGCATCACAGCCCCTGAACGAATTTTGTAAGAATTTCTCTCTCTTTCACTGTCTTTGTTTTACGGGTTTTTAAAAGTAATTTATTTTTATAATGGGGTTTAGCTGCTTTTCACGGCTGTGTTTATGCGGATTTACACCCACTTGACTCACTTCCAGACAGATATCAATACATAGGTTTTAAGATTGTTACTAGTCACATATATTCTTGTGCGGTGAATAGGGCGTGTTGAGTCCAGTTCACTGAGCAAGGAGTAGGTCTTGTCTATTACATATTGGGTGTATGGAACGGTATCTGAGCGAATTTGAACCCCTTGTTTTATGCATCACCCCACCTCACCTTTCCCGTTAAGCAGCCATAGTGTGTTTTCTAAACGTGTGATTCTGTTCTGTTCTGTAATTCAGTTCAAGTGTAGCGGTTTTTACATTCCCTCTATAAGTGATAGCTTATGATAAGTGTCTTTTTCTGTGTGACTTATTTCACTTAGAATCGTCGTACCTAAGTCCACTCATCTTGCTTCTACTAGCCTTATGACATTGATTTCATGTCTGAGTGATATTGCATTGTATATAAGGACCACAACTTCTTTATCCATTTTTCTCTTTCCTGGGATATTTATGGTGTCATGAAGTGGAGGTTCTTGTCAACAGAGCAGCCCTAAACTTTGGGGTGCCTGTGTCTTGCTGATTTTTAGTTTTCCCAATTTATACGCCCATGAGTGGACGTGCCCTATGCTCCCTAAGCTGTGTTTTTTCGATGTTTCAGGACACACCGTACACTTCTCCAGAGTGGCTGTTGGCAACTTACATCCCGCTCATCAGCGTAGCAAGGCTGCCATTTCTCCATGGCCTGTCCTGCATTTCTGGTTTTGACACTTTTTGCAGCATGGCCCATTTGACCGATGGGAAGCGAGACTTCTTTGTAGCGCTGATTTGCCTTTCCAGGTTGCTTGGTTGGCCAAAAAGGGCGTATGCGTTTTTTCCTGAATATATTCAGGAAAAAACGCATACGCCCTTCTTGGCCAAGGGCATCATTGTCGACGTTTTGCCGCTTTTCATGTGCTTTACAGGCGATTCGAATCTACCTCCTGAAATCTGTTTCCTGCAATTCTGCCTTGCTTTCAAATCCTCTTCGTTGCCTTCCCTCAATATATCTGTGGATGAGAGTTATCATTTATAACTCTGCGGGTTTGTGAATTGCAGTGTCCCTGAGCTCCATTTTTCAACTCGCTTTTTTGGGAGCTGGCCGCAAAAGCGCGTGATTGCCTCAGGCCCTATTGTGCTTCTGGGCGGCAGGATGAGCCTGTGGTTAATTCTTCTTCCTGATGGGAAAATAGAGTGACCTGTGCCTGTCCCAACAGCTAGATCTAGCCTCTCATTGGTTGCCCCTCTTCCCGTTCATCCTCAGGACAAATTTCAAACTGTAGGGAACAGGAGGTTAAAGGAGCTGATTCTCCAAGTAAGTTGATTGCTAGTAAAGTAGCTGGAAAGGCGAACCCGAGCACAAGGAGATGAGAAATGGGGTGTGTTTTAGAAACCTTTCAAAATCACACGGTGTACCTTCTTCTGGGTTCCTCATGCACGTTTTCGATGTAGGAAGATGCCCTTGAACCTGGAGATTTGGGACCCATGGGATGGGTACCATGCAGTATTACTTTAAAGGGTCTGCGTATGCTCACCCAACCTCACCCAACCTCTCAGCCCCAAGAGTGTCCACCCTTATGTCTCATCCAGCTGTGGGTCTAGATATGGTCAATCCAGTTTGCATCACAGCCCCTGAACGAATTTTGTAAGAATTTCTCTCTCTTTCACTGTCTTTGTTTTACGGGTTTTTAAAAGTAATTTATTTTTATAATGGGGTTTAGCTGCTTTTCACGGCTGTGTTTATGCGGATTTACACCCACTTGACTCACTTCCAGACAGATATCAATACATAGGTTTTAAGATTGTTACTAGTCACATATATTCTTGTGCGGTGAATAGGGCGTGTTGAGTCCAGTTCACTGAGCAAGGAGTAGGTCTTGTCTATTACATATTGCGTGTATGGAACGGTATCTGAGCGAATTTGAACCCCTTGTTTTATGCATCACCCCACCTCACCTTTCCCGTTAAGCAGCCATAGTGTGTTTTCTAAACGTGTGATTCTGTTCTGTTCTATAATTCAGTTCAAGTGTAGCGGTTTTTACATTCCCTCTATAAGTGATAGCTTATGATAAGTGTCTTTTTCTGTGTGACTTTTTTCACTTAGAATCGTCGTACCTAAGTCCACTCATCTTGCTTCTACTAGCCTTATGACATTGATTTCATGTCTGAGTGATATTGCATTGTACATAAGGACCACAACTTCTTTATCCATTTTTCTCTTTCCTGGGATATTTAAGGTGTCATGAAGTGGAGGTTCTTGTCAACAGAGCAGCCCTAAACTTTGGGGTGCCTGTGTCTTGCTGATTTTTAGTTTTCCCAATTTATACGCCCATGAGTGGACGTGCCCTATGCTCCCTAAGCTGTGTTTTTTCGATGTTTCAGGACACACCGTACACTTCTCCAGAGTGGCTGTTGGCAACTTACATCCCGCTCATCAGCGTAGCAAGGCTGCCATTTCTCCATGGCCTGTCCTGCATTTCTGGTTTTGACACTTTTTGCAGCATGGCCCTTTTGACCGATGGGAAGCGAGACTTCTTTGTAGCGCTGATTTGCCTTTCCAGGTTCCTTGGTTGGCCAAAAAGGGCGTATGCGTTTTTTCCTGAATATATTCAGGAAAAAACGAATACGCCCTTTTTGGCCAAGGGCATCATTGTCGACGTTTTGCCGCTTTTCATGTGCTTTAAAGGCGATTCGAATCTACCTCCTGAAACCTGTTTCCTGCAATTCTGCCTTGCTTTCAAATCCTCTTCGTTGCCTTCCCTCAATATATCTGTGGATGAGAGTTATCATTTATAACTCTGCGGGTTTGTGAATTGCAGTGTCCCTGAGCTCCATTTTTCAACTCGCTTTTTTGGGTGCTGGCCGTAAAAGCGTGGTATTGCCTCAGGCCCTATTGTGCTTCTGGGCGGCAGGCTGAGCCTGTGATTAATTCTTCTTCCTGATGGGAAAATAGAGTGACCTGTGCCTGTCCCAACACCTAGATCTAGTCTCTCATTGGTTGCCCCTCTTCCCGTTCATCCTCAGGACAAATTGCAACCTGTAGGGAACAGGAGGTTAAAGGTGCTGATTCTCCAAGTAAGTTGATTGCTAGTAAAGTAGCTGGAAAGGCGAACCCGAGCACAAGGAGATGAGAAATGGGGTGTGTTTTAGAAACCTTTCAAAATCACACGGTGTACCATCTTCTGAGTTTCTCATGCATGTTTTCGATGTAGGAAGATGCCCTTGAACCTGGAGATTTGGGACCCATGGGATGGGTATCACGCAGTATTTCTTTAAAGGGTCTGCGTTTGCTCACCCAACCTCTCAGCCCCAAGAGTGTCCACCCTTATGTCTCATCCAGCTGTGGGTCTAGATATGGTCAATCCAGGTGGCATCACAGCCCCTGAACTTATTTTGTAAGAATTTCTCTCTCTTTCACTGTCTTTGTTTTACAGGTTTTTAAAAGTAATTTATTTTTATAATGGGGTTTAGCTGCTTTTCACGGCTGTGTTTATGCGGATTTACACCCACTTGACTCACTTCCAGACAGATATCAATACATAGGTTTTAAGATTGTTACTAGTCACATATATTCTTGTGCGGTGAATAGGGGGTGTTGAGTCCAGTTCACGGAGCAAGGAGTAGGTCTTGTCTATTACATATTGGGTGTATGGAACGGTATCTGAGCAAATTTGAACCCCTTGTTTTATGCATCACCCCACCTCACCTTTCCCGTTAAGCAGCCATAGTGTGTTTTCTTAACGTGTGACTCTGTTCTGTTTTGTAATTCAGTTCAAGTGTAGCGGTTTTTACATTCCCTCTATAAGTGATAGCTTATGATAAGTGCCTTTTTCTGTGTGACTTATTTCACTTAGAATCGTCATACCTAAGTCCACTCATCTTGCTTCTACTAGCCTTATGACATTGATTTCATGTCTGAGTGATATTCCATTGTACATAAGGACCTCAACTTTTTTATCCATTTTTCTCTTTCCTGGGATATTTAAGGTGTCATGAAGTGGAGGTTCTTGTCAACAGAGCAGCCCCAAACTTTGGGGTGCCTGTGTCTTGCTGATTTTTAGTTTTCCCAATTTATACGCCCATGAGTGGACGTGCCCTATGCTCACTAAGCTGTGTTTTTTCGATGTTTCAGGACACACCGTACACTTCTCCAGAGTGGCTGTTGGCAATTTACATCCCGCCCATCAGCGTAGCAAGGCTGCCATTTCTCCATGGCCTGTCCTGCATTTCTGGTTTTGACACTTTTTGCAGCATGGCCCTTTTGACCCATGGGAAGCGAGACTTCTTTGTAGCGCTGATTTGCCTTTCCAGGTTGCTTGGTTGGCCAAACAGGGCGTATGCGTTTTTTCCTGAATATATTCAGGAAAAAACACATAAGCCCTTTTTGGCCAAGGGCATCATTGTCGACGTTTTGCCGCTTTTCATGTGCCTTAAAGGCGATTCGAATCTACCTCCTGAAATCTGTTTCCTGCAATTCTGCCTTGCTTTCAAATCCTCTTCGTTGACTTCCCTCAATATATCTGTGGATGAGAGTTATCACTTATAACTCTGCGGGTTTGTGAATTGCAGTGTCCCTGAGCTCCATTTTTCAACTGTCTTTTTTGAGAGCTGGCCGCAAAAGCACGGGATTGCCTCAGGCCCTATTCTGGTTCCTGGCAGCAGGCTGAGCCTGTGGTTAATTCTTCTTCCTGATGGGAAAATAGAGTGACCTGTGACTGTCCCAACAGCTAGATCTAGTCTCTCATTGGTTGCCCCTCTTCCCGTTCATCCTCAGGACAAATTGCAACCTGTAGGGAACAGGAGGTTAAAGGTGCTGATTCTCCAAGTAGGGAGATTGCTAGTAAAGTAGCTGGAATGGCGAACCCGAGGACAAGGAGATGAGAAATGAGGTGCGTTTTAGAAACCTTTCAAAATCACACGGTGTACCATCTTCTGAGTTTCTCATGCATGTTTTCGATGTAGGAAGATGCCCTTGAACCTGGAGACTTGGGACCCATGGGATGGGTACCACGCAGTATTACTTTAAAGGGTCTGTGTTTGCTCACCCAACCTAACCCAACCTTTCAGCCCCAAGACTGTCCACCCTTATGTCTCATCCAGCTGTGCGTGTAGATATGGTCAATCCAGGTTGCATCACAGCCTCTGAACGAATTTTGTAAGAATTTCTCTCTCTTTCACTGTCTTTGTTTTACGGGTTTTTAAAAGTAATTTATTTTTATAATGGGGTTTAGCTGCTTTTCACGGCTGTGTTTATGCGGATTTACACCCACTTGACTCACTTCCAGACAGATATCTATACATAGGTTTTAAGATTGTTACTAGTCACATATATTCTTGTGCGGTGAATAGGGCGTGTTGAGTCCAGTTCACTGAGCAGGGAGTAGGTCTTGTCTATTACATATTCTGTGTATGGAACGGTATCTGAGCGAATTTGAACCCCTTGTTTTATGCATCACCCCACCTCACCTTTCTCGTTAAGCAGCCATAGTGTGTTTTCTAAACGTGTGATTCTGTTCTGTTCTGTAATTCAGTTCAAGTGTAGCGGTTTTTACATTCCCTCTATAAGTGATAGCTTATGATAAGTGTCTTTTTCTGTGTGACTTATTTCACTTAGAATCGTCGTACCTAAGTACAATCATCTTGCTTCTACTAGCATTATGACATTGATTTCATGTCTGAGTGATAGTCCATTGTACTTAAGGACCACAACTTCTTTATCCATTTTTCTCTTTCCTGGGATATTTAAGTTGTCGTGAAGTGGAGGTTCTTGTCAACACAGCAGCCCTAAACTTTGGGGTTCCTGTGTCTTGCTGATTTTTAGTTTTCCCAATTTATACGCCCATGAGTGGACGTGCCCTATGCTCCCTAAGCTGTGTTTTTTCGATGTTTCAGGACACACCGTACACTTCTCCAGAGTGGCTGTTGGCAATTAACATCCCGCCCATCAGCGTAGCAAGGCTGCCATTTCTCCATGGCCTGTCCTGCATTTCTGGTTTTGACACTTTTTGCAGCATGACCCTTTTGACCGATGGGAAGCGAGACTTCTTAGTAGCACTGATTTGCCTTTCCAGGTTGCTTGGTTGGCCAAAAAGGGCGTATGCGTTTTTTCCTGAATATATTCAGGAAAAAACGCATACGCCCTTTTTGGCCAAGGGCATCATTGTCGACGTTTTGCCGCTTTTCATGTGCTTTAAAGGCGATTCGAATCTACCTCCTGAAACCTGTTTCCTGCAATTCTGCCTTGCTTTCAAATCCTCTTTGTTGCCTTCCCTCAATATATTTGTGGACGAGAGTTATCTTTTATAACTCAGCAGGTTTGTGAATGGCCGTGCCCCTGAGCTCCATTTTTCAACTGTCTTGTTTGGGAGCTGGCCGCAAAAGCACGGGATTGCCTCAGGCCCTATTCTGGTTCCCGGCGGCAGGCTGAGCCTGTGGTTAATTCTTTTTCCTAATCGGAAATTAGAGTGACCTGTGCCTGTCCCAACAGCTAGATCTAGTCTCTCATTGGTTGCCTCTCTTCCCGTTCATCCTCAGGACAAATTGCAACCTGTACAGAACAGGAGGTTAAAGGTGCTGATTCTCCAAGTAGGGAGATTGCTAGTGAAGTAGCTGGAATGGCGAACCCGAGCACAAGGAGATGAGAAATGAGGTGCGTTTTAGAAACCTTTCAAAATCACACGGTGTACCTTCTTCTGGGTTCCTCATGCAAGTTTTCGATGTAGGAAGATGCCCTTGACCCTGGAGATTTGGGACCCATGGGATGGGTACCATGCAGTATTACTTTAAAGGGTTTGCGTTTGCTCACCCAACCTCACCCAACCTCTCAGCCCCAAGAGTGTCCACCCTTATGTCTCATCCAGCTGTGGGTCTAGATATGGTCAATCCAGGTTGCATCACAGCCCCTGAACGAATTTTGTAAGAATTTCTCTCTCTTTCACTGTCTTTGTTTTACGGGTTTTTAAAAGTAATTTATTTTTATAATGGGGTTTAGCTGCTTTTCACGGCTGTGTTTATGCGGATTTACACCCACTTGACTCACTTCCAGACAGATATCAATACATAGGTTTTAAGATTGTTACTAGTCACATATATTCTTGTGCGGTGAATAGGGCGTGTTGAGTCCAGTTCACTGAGCAAGGAGTAGGTCTTGTCTATTACATATTGGGTGTATGGAACGGTATCTGAGCGAATTTGAACCCCTTGTTTTATGCATCACCCCACCTCACCTTTCCCGTTAAGCAGCCATAGTGTGTTTTCTAAACGTGTGATTCTGTTCTGTTCTGTAATTCAGTTCAAGTGTAGCGGTTTTTACATTCCCTCTATAAGTGATAGCTTATGATAAGTGTCTTTTTCTGTGTGACTTATTTCACTTAGAATCGTCGTACCTAAGTCCACTCATCTTGCTTCTACTAGCCTTATGACATTGATTTCATGTCTGAGTGATATTGCATTGTATATAAGGACCACAACTTCTTTATCCATTTTTCTCTTTCCTGGGATATTTATGGTGTCATGAAGTGGAGGTTCTTGTCAACAGAGCAGCCCTAAACTTTGGGGTGCCTGTGTCTTGCTGATTTTTAGTTTTCCCAATTTATACGCCCATGAGTGGACGTGCCCTATGCTCCCTAAGCTGTGTTTTTTCGATGTTTCAGGACACACCGTACACTTCTCCAGAGTGGCTGTTGGCAACTTACATCCCGCTCATCAGCGTAGCAAGGCTGCCATTTCTCCATGGCCTGTCCTGCATTTCTGGTTTTGACACTTTTTGCAGCATGGCCCATTTGACCGATGGGAAGCGAGACTTCTTTGTAGCGCTGATTTGCCTTTCCAGGTTGCTTGGTTGGCCAAAAAGGGCGTATGCGTTTTTTCCTGAATATATTCAGGAAAAAACGCATACGCCCTTCTTGGCCAAGGGCATCATTGTCGACGTTTTGCCGCTTTTCATGTGCTTTACAGGCGATTCGAATCTACCTCCTGAAATCTGTTTCCTGCAATTCTGCCTTGCTTTCAAATCCTCTTCGTTGCCTTCCCTCAATATATCTGTGGATGAGAGTTATCATTTATAACTCTGCGGGTTTGTGAATTGCAGTGTCCCTGAGCTCCATTTTTCAACTCGCTTTTTTGGGAGCTGGCCGCAAAAGCGCGTGATTGCCTCAGGCCCTATTGTGCTTCTGGGCGGCAGGATGAGCCTGTGGTTAATTCTTCTTCCTGATGGGAAAATAGAGTGACCTGTGCCTGTCCCAACAGCTAGATCTAGCCTCTCATTGGTTGCCCCTCTTCCCGTTCATCCTCAGGACAAATTTCAAACTGTAGGGAACAGGAGGTTAAAGGAGCTGATTCTCCAAGTAAGTTGATTGCTAGTAAAGTAGCTGGAAAGGCGAACCCGAGCACAAGGAGATGAGAAATGGGGTGTGTTTTAGAAACCTTTCAAAATCACACGGTGTACCTTCTTCTGGGTTCCTCATGCACGTTTTCGATGTAGGAAGATGCCCTTGAACCTGGAGATTTGGGACCCATGGGATGGGTACCATGCAGTATTACTTTAAAGGGTCTGCGTATGCTCACCCAACCTCACCCAACCTCTCAGCCCCAAGAGTGTCCACCCTTATGTCTCATCCAGCTGTGGGTCTAGATATGGTCAATCCAGTTTGCATCACAGCCCCTGAACGAATTTTGTAAGAATTTCTCTCTCTTTCACTGTCTTTGTTTTACGGGTTTTTAAAAGTAATTTATTTTTATAATGGGGTTTAGCTGCTTTTCACGGCTGTGTTTATGCGGATTTACACCCACTTGACTCACTTCCAGACAGATATCAATACATAGGTTTTAAGATTGTTACTAGTCACATATATTCTTGTGCGGTGAATAGGGCGTGTTGAGTCCAGTTCACTGAGCAAGGAGTAGGTCTTGTCTATTACATATTGCGTGTATGGAACGGTATCTGAGCGAATTTGAACCCCTTGTTTTATGCATCACCCCACCTCACCTTTCCCGTTAAGCAGCCATAGTGTGTTTTCTAAACGTGTGATTCTGTTCTGTTCTATAATTCAGTTCAAGTGTAGCGGTTTTTACATTCCCTCTATAAGTGATAGCTTATGATAAGTGTCTTTTTCTGTGTGACTTTTTTCACTTAGAATCGTCGTACCTAAGTCCACTCATCTTGCTTCTACTAGCCTTATGACATTGATTTCATGTCTGAGTGATATTGCATTGTACATAAGGACCACAACTTCTTTATCCATTTTTCTCTTTCCTGGGATATTTAAGGTGTCATGAAGTGGAGGTTCTTGTCAACAGAGCAGCCCTAAACTTTGGGGTGCCTGTGTCTTGCTGATTTTTAGTTTTCCCAATTTATACGCCCATGAGTGGACGTGCCCTATGCTCCCTAAGCTGTGTTTTTTCGATGTTTCAGGACACACCGTACACTTCTCCAGAGTGGCTGTTGGCAACTTACATCCCGCTCATCAGCGTAGCAAGGCTGCCATTTCTCCATGGCCTGTCCTGCATTTCTGGTTTTGACACTTTTTGCAGCATGGCCCTTTTGACCGATGGGAAGCGAGACTTCTTTGTAGCGCTGATTTGCCTTTCCAGGTTCCTTGGTTGGCCAAAAAGGGCGTATGCGTTTTTTCCTGAATATATTCAGGAAAAAACGAATACGCCCTTTTTGGCCAAGGGCATCATTGTCGACGTTTTGCCGCTTTTCATGTGCTTTAAAGGCGATTCGAATCTACCTCCTGAAACCTGTTTCCTGCAATTCTGCCTTGCTTTCAAATCCTCTTCGTTGCCTTCCCTCAATATATCTGTGGATGAGAGTTATCATTTATAACTCTGCGGGTTTGTGAATTGCAGTGTCCCTGAGCTCCATTTTTCAACTCGCTTTTTTGGGTGCTGGCCGTAAAAGCGTGGTATTGCCTCAGGCCCTATTGTGCTTCTGGGCGGCAGGCTGAGCCTGTGATTAATTCTTCTTCCTGATGGGAAAATAGAGTGACCTGTGCCTGTCCCAAAACCTAGATCTAGTCTCTCATTGGTTGCCCCTCTTCCCGTTCATCCTCAGGACAAATTGCAACCTGTAGGGAACAGGAGGTTAAAGGTGCTGATTCTCCAAGTAAGTTGATTGCTAGTAAAGTAGCTGGAAAGGCGAACCCGAGCACAAGGAGATGAGAAATGGGGTGTGTTTTAGAAACCTTTCAAAATCACACGGTGTACCATCTTCTGAGTTTCTCATGCATGTTTTCGATGTAGGAAGATGCCCTTGAACCTGGAGATTTGGGACCCATGGGATGGGTATCACGCAGTATTTCTTTAAAGGGTCTGCGTTTGCTCACCCAACCTCTCAGCCCCAAGAGTGTCCACCCTTATGTCTCATCCAGCTGTGGGTCTAGATATGGTCAATCCAGGTGGCATCACAGCCCCTGAACTTATTTTGTAAGAATTTCTCTCTCTTTCACTGTCTTTGTTTTACAGGTTTTTAAAAGTAATTTATTTTTATAATGGGGTTTAGCTGCTTTTCACGGCTGTGTTTATGCGGATTTACACCCACTTGACTCACTTCCAGACAGATATCAATACATAGGTTTTAAGATTGTTACTAGTCACATATATTCTTGTGCGGTGAATAGGGGGTGTTGAGTCCAGTTCACGGAGCAAGGAGTAGGTCTTGTCTATTACATATTGGGTGTATGGAACGGTATCTGAGCAAATTTGAACCCCTTGTTTTATGCATCACCCCACCTCACCTTTCCCGTTAAGCAGCCATAGTGTGTTTTCTTAACGTGTGACTCTGTTCTGTTTTGTAATTCAGTTCAAGTGTAGCGGTTTTTACATTCCCTCTATAAGTGATAGCTTATGATAAGTGCCTTTTTCTGTGTGACTTATTTCACTTAGAATCGTCATACCTAAGTCCACTCATCTTGCTTCTACTAGCCTTATGACATTGATTTCATGTCTGAGTGATATTCCATTGTACATAAGGACCTCAACTTTTTTATCCATTTTTCTCTTTCCTGGGATATTTAAGGTGTCATGAAGTGGAGGTTCTTGTCAACAGAGCAGCCCCAAACTTTGGGGTGCCTGTGTCTTGCTGATTTTTAGTTTTCCCAATTTATACGCCCATGAGTGGACGTGCCCTATGCTCACTAAGCTGTGTTTTTTCGATGTTTCAGGACACACCGTACACTTCTCCAGAGTGGCTGTTGGCAATTTACATCCCGCCCATCAGCGTAGCAAGGCTGCCATTTCTCCATGGCCTGTCCTGCATTTCTGGTTTTGACACTTTTTGCAGCATGGCCCTTTTGACCCATGGGAAGCGAGACTTCTTTGTAGCGCTGATTTGCCTTTCCAGGTTGCTTGGTTGGCCAAACAGGGCGTATGCGTTTTTTCCTGAATATATTCAGGAAAAAACACATAAGCCCTTTTTGGCCAAGGGCATCATTGTCGACGTTTTGCCGCTTTTCATGTGCCTTAAAGGCGATTCGAATCTACCTCCTGAAATCTGTTTCCTGCAATTCTGCCTTGCTTTCAAATCCTCTTCGTTGACTTCCCTCAATATATCTGTGGATGAGAGTTATCACTTATAACTCTGCGGGTTTGTGAATTGCAGTGTCCCTGAGCTCCATTTTTCAACTGTCTTTTTTGAGAGCTGGCCGCAAAAGCACGGGATTGCCTCAGGCCCTATTCTGGTTCCTGGCAGCAGGCTGAGCCTGTGGTTAATTCTTCTTCCTGATGGGAAAATAGAGTGACCTGTGACTGTCCCAACAGCTAGATCTAGTCTCTCATTGGTTGCCCCTCTTCCCGTTCATCCTCAGGACAAATTGCAACCTGTAGGGAACAGGAGGTTAAAGGTGCTGATTCTCCAAGTAGGGAGATTGCTAGTAAAGTAGCTGGAATGGCGAACCCGAGGACAAGGAGATGAGAAATGAGGTGCGTTTTAGAAACCTTTCAAAATCACACGGTGTACCATCTTCTGAGTTTCTCATGCATGTTTTCGATGTAGGAAGATGCCCTTGAACCTGGAGACTTGGGACCCATGGGATGGGTACCACGCAGTATTACTTTAAAGGGTCTGTGTTTGCTCACCCAACCTAACCCAACCTTTCAGCCCCAAGACTGTCCACCCTTATGTCTCATCCAGCTGTGCGTGTAGATATGGTCAATCCAGGTTGCATCACAGCCTCTGAACGAATTTTGTAAGAATTTCTCTCTCTTTCACTGTCTTTGTTTTACGGGTTTTTAAAAGTAATTTATTTTTATAATGGGGTTTAGCTGCTTTTCACGGCTGTGTTTATGCGGATTTACACCCACTTGACTCACTTCCAGACAGATATCTATACATAGGTTTTAAGATTGTTACTAGTCACATATATTCTTGTGCGGTGAATAGGGCGTGTTGAGTCCAGTTCACTGAGCAGGGAGTAGGTCTTGTCTATTACATATTCTGTGTATGGAACGGTATCTGAGCGAATTTGAACCCCTTGTTTTATGCATCACCCCACCTCACCTTTCTCGTTAAGCAGCCATAGTGTGTTTTCTAAACGTGTGATTCTGTTCTGTTCTGTAATTCAGTTCAAGTGTAGCGGTTTTTACATTCCCTCTATAAGTGATAGCTTATGATAAGTGTCTTTTTCTGTGTGACTTATTTCACTTAGAATCGTCGTACCTAAGTACAATCATCTTGCTTCTACTAGCATTATGACATTGATTTCATGTCTGAGTGATAGTCCATTGTACTTAAGGACCACAACTTCTTTATCCATTTTTCTCTTTCCTGGGATATTTAAGTTGTCGTGAAGTGGAGGTTCTTGTCAACACAGCAGCCCTAAACTTTGGGGTTCCTGTGTCTTGCTGATTTTTAGTTTTCCCAATTTATACGCCCATGAGTGGACGTGCCCTATGCTCCCTAAGCTGTGTTTTTTCGATGTTTCAGGACACACCGTACACTTCTCCAGAGTGGCTGTTGGCAATTAACATCCCGCCCATCAGCGTAGCAAGGCTGCCATTTCTCCATGGCCTGTCCTGCATTTCTGGTTTTGACACTTTTTGCAGCATGACCCTTTTGACCGATGGGAAGCGAGACTTCTTAGTAGCACTGATTTGCCTTTCCAGGTTGCTTGGTTGGCCAAAAAGGGCGTATGCGTTTTTTCCTGAATATATTCAGGAAAAAACGCATACGCCCTTTTTGGCCAAGGGCATCATTGTCGACGTTTTGCCGCTTTTCATGTGCTTTAAAGGCGATTCGAATCTACCTCCTGAAACCTGTTTCCTGCAATTCTGCCTTGCTTTCAAATCCTCTTTGTTGCCTTCCCTCAATATATTTGTGGACGAGAGTTATCTTTTATAACTCAGCAGGTTTGTGAATGGCCGTGCCCCTGAGCTCCATTTTTCAACTGTCTTGTTTGGGAGCTGGCCGCAAAAGCACGGGATTGCCTCAGGCCCTATTCTGGTTCCCGGCGGCAGGCTGAGCCTGTGGTTAATTCTTTTTCCTAATCGGAAATTAGAGTGACCTGTGCCTGTCCCAACAGCTAGATCTAGTCTCTCATTGGTTGCCTCTCTTCCCGTTCATCCTCAGGACAAATTGCAACCTGTACAGAACAGGAGGTTAAAGGTGCTGATTCTCCAAGTAGGGAGATTGCTAGTGAAGTAGCTGGAATGGCGAACCCGAGCACAAGGAGATGAGAAATGAGGTGCGTTTTAGAAACCTTTCAAAATCACACGGTGTACCTTCTTCTGGGTTCCTCATGCAAGTTTTCGATGTAGGAAGATGCCCT
Organism: Eschrichtius robustus; assembly: GCF_028021215.1. Lineage (NCBI taxonomy): Eukaryota > Metazoa > Chordata > Mammalia > Artiodactyla > Eschrichtiidae > Eschrichtius > Eschrichtius robustus. The sequence continues at coordinate 441,068 of NW_027175280.1, forward strand.
TGACCCTGGAGATTTGGGACCCATGGGATGGGTACCATGCAGTATTACTTTAAAGGGTTTGCGTTTGCTCACCCAACCTCACCCAACCTCTCAGCCCCAAGAGTGTCCACCCTTATGTCTCATCCAGCTGTGGGTCTAGATATGGTCAATCCAGGTTGCATCACAGCCCCTGAACGAATTTTGTAAGAATTTCTCTCTCTTTCACTGTCTTTGTTTTACGGGTTTTTAAAAGTAATTTATTTTTATAATGGGGTTTAGCTGCTTTTCACGGCTGTGTTTATGCGGATTTACACCCACTTGACTCACTTCCAGACAGATATCAATACATAGGTTTTAAGATTGTTACTAGTCACATATATTCTTGTGCGGTGAATAGGGCGTGTTGAGTCCAGTTCACTGAGCAAGGAGTAGGTCTTGTCTATTACATATTGGGTGTATGGAACGGTATCTGAGCGAATTTGAACCCCTTGTTTTATGCATCACCCCACCTCACCTTTCCCGTTAAGCAGCCATAGTGTGTTTTCTAAACGTGTGATTCTGTTCTGTTCTGTAATTCAGTTCAAGTGTAGCGGTTTTTACATTCCCTCTATAAGTGATAGCTTATGATAAGTGTCTTTTTCTGTGTGACTTATTTCACTTAGAATCGTCGTACCTAAGTCCACTCATCTTGCTTCTACTAGCCTTATGACATTGATTTCATGTCTGAGTGATATTGCATTGTATATAAGGACCACAACTTCTTTATCCATTTTTCTCTTTCCTGGGATATTTATGGTGTCATGAAGTGGAGGTTCTTGTCAACAGAGCAGCCCTAAACTTTGGGGTGCCTGTGTCTTGCTGATTTTTAGTTTTCCCAATTTATACGCCCATGAGTGGACGTGCCCTATGCTCCCTAAGCTGTGTTTTTTCGATGTTTCAGGACACACCGTACACTTCTCCAGAGTGGCTGTTGGCAACTTACATCCCGCTCATCAGCGTAGCAAGGCTGCCATTTCTCCATGGCCTGTCCTGCATTTCTGGTTTTGACACTTTTTGCAGCATGGCCCATTTGACCGATGGGAAGCGAGACTTCTTTGTAGCGCTGATTTGCCTTTCCAGGTTGCTTGGTTGGCCAAAAAGGGCGTATGCGTTTTTTCCTGAATATATTCAGGAAAAAACGCATACGCCCTTCTTGGCCAAGGGCATCATTGTCGACGTTTTGCCGCTTTTCATGTGCTTTACAGGCGATTCGAATCTACCTCCTGAAATCTGTTTCCTGCAATTCTGCCTTGCTTTCAAATCCTCTTCGTTGCCTTCCCTCAATATATCTGTGGATGAGAGTTATCATTTATAACTCTGCGGGTTTGTGAATTGCAGTGTCCCTGAGCTCCATTTTTCAACTCGCTTTTTTGGGAGCTGGCCGCAAAAGCGCGTGATTGCCTCAGGCCCTATTGTGCTTCTGGGCGGCAGGCTGAGCCTGTGATTAATTCTTCTTCCTGATGGGAAAATAGAGTGACCTGTGCCTGTCCCAACACCTAGATCTAGTCTCTCATTGGTTGCCCCTCTTCCCGTTCATCCTCAGGACAAATTGCAACCTGTAGGGAACAGGAGGTTAAAGGTGCCGATTCTCCAAGTAAGTTGATTTCTAGTAAAGTAGCTGGAATGGCGAACCCGAGCACAAGGAGATGAGAAATGAGGTGCGTTTTAGAAACCTTTCAAAATCACACGGTGTACCATCTTCTGAGTTTCTCATGCATGTTTTCGATGTAGGAAGATGCCCTTGAACCTGGAGACTTGGGACACATGTGATGGGTACCACGCAGTATTACTTTAAAGGGTCTGCGTTTGCTCACCCAAACTCACCCAACCTCTCAGCCCCAAGAGTGTCCACCCTTATGTCTCATCCAGCTGTGGGTCTAGATATGGTCAATCCAGGTTGCATCACAGCCCCTGAACGAATTTTGTAAGAATTTCTCTCTCTTTCACTGTCTTTGTTTTACGGGTTTTTAAAAGTAATTTATTTTTATAATGGGGTTTAGCTGCTTTTCACGGCTGTGTTTATGCGGCTTTACACCCACTTGACTCACTTCCAGACAGATATCAATACATAGGTTTTAAGATTGTTACTAGTCACATATATTCTTGTGCGGTGAATAGGGGGTGTTGAGTCCAGTTCACTGAGCAAGGAGTAGGTCTTGTCTATTACATATTGGGTGTATGGAACGGTATCTGAGCGAATTTGAACCCCTTGTTTTATGCATCACCCCACCTCACCTTTCCCGTTAAGCAGCCATAGTGTGTTTTCTAAACGTGTGATTGTGTTCTGTTCTGTAATTCAGTTCAAGTGTAGCGGTTTTTACATTCCCTCTATAAGTGATAGCTTATGATAAGTGTCTTTTTCTGTGTGACTTATTTCACTTAGAATCGTCGTACCTAAGTCCACTCATCTTGCTTCTACTAGCCTTATGACATTGATTTCATGTCTGAGTGATATTGCATTGTACATAAGGACCACAACTTCTTTATCCATTTTTCTCTTTCCTGGGATATTTAAGGTGTCATGAAGTGGAGGTTCTTGTAAACAGAGCAGCCCTAAACTATGGGGTGCCTGTGTCTTGCTGATTTTTAGTTTTCCCAATTTATACGCCCATGAGTGGACGTGCCCTATGCTCCCTAAGCTGTGTTTTTTCGATGTTTCAAGACACACTGTACACTTCTCCAGAGTGGCTGTTGGCAACTAACATCCCGCCCATCAGCGTAGCAAGCCTGCCATTTCTCCATGGCCTGTCCTGCATTTCTGGTTTTGACACTTTTTGCAGCATGGCCCTTTTGACCGATGGGAAGCGAGACTTCTTTGTAGCGCTGATTTGCCTTTCCAGGTTGCTTGGTTGGCCAAAAAGGGCGTATGCGTTTTTTCCTGAATATATTCAGGAAAAAACGCATACGCCCTTTTTGGCCAAGGGCATCATTGTCGACGTTTTGCCGCTTTTCATGTGCTTTACAGGCGATTCGAATCTACCTCCTGAAATCTGTTTCCTGCAATTCTGCCTTGCTTTCAAATCCTCTTCGTTGCCTTCCCTCAATATATCTGTGGATGAGAGTTATCACTTATAACTCTGCGGGTTTGTGAATTGCAGTGTCCCTGAGCTCCATTTTTCAACTCGCTTTTTTGGGAGCTGGCCGCAAATGCGCGGGATTGCCTCAGGCCCTATTCTGCTTCTGGGCGGCAGGATGAGCCTGTGGTTAATTCTTCTTCCTGATGGGAAAATAGAGTGACCTGTGCCTGTCCCAACAGCTAGATCTAGCCTCTCATTGGTTGCCCCTCTTCCCGTTCATCCTCAGGACAAATTTCAAACTGTAGGGAACAGGAGGTTAAAGGAGCTGATTCTCCAAGTAAGTTGATTGCTAGTAAAGTAGCTGGAAAGGCGAACCCGAGCACAAGGAGATGAGAAATGGGGTGTGTTTTAGAAACCTTTCAAAATCACACGGTGTACCATCTTCTGAGTTTCTCATGCATGTTTTCGATGTAGGAAGATGCCCTTGAACCTGGAGACTTGGGACCCATGGGATGGGTACCACGCAGTATTACTTTAAAGGGTCTGCATTTGCTCACCCAACCTAACCCAACCTTTCAGCCCCAAGAGTGTCCACCCTTATGTCTCATCCAGCTTTGCGTGTAGATATGGTCAATCCAGGTTGCATCACAGCCTCTGAACGAATTTTGTAAGAATTTCTCTCTTTCACTGTCTTTGTTTTACGGATTTTTAAAAGTAATTTAGTTTTATAATGGGGTTTAGCTGCTTTTCACGGCTGTGTTTATGCGGCTTTACACCCACTTGAATCACTTCCAGACAGATATCAATACATAGGTTTTAAGATTCTTACTAGTCACATATATTCTTGTGCGGTGAATAGGGGGTGTTGAGTCCAGTTCACTGAGCAAGGAGTAGGTCTTGTCTATTACATATTGGGTGTATGGAACTGTATCTGAGCGAATTTGAACCCCTTGTTTTATGCATCACCCCACCTCACCTTTCCCGTTAAGCAGCCATAGTGTGTTTTCTAAACGTGTGACTCTGTTCTGTTTTGTAATTCAGTTCAAGTGTAGCGGTTTTTACATTCCCTCTATAAGTGATAGCTTATGATAAGTGTCTTTTTCTGTGTGACTTATTTCATTTAGAATCGTCGTACCTAAGTCCACTCATCTTGCTTCTACTAGCCTTATGACATTGATTTCATGTCTGAGTGATATTCCATTGTACATAAGGACCACAACTTCTTTATCCATTTTTCTCTTTCCTGGTATAGTTAAGTTGTCATGAAGTGGAGGTTCTTGTCAACAGAGCAGCCCTAAACTTTGGGGTGCCTGTGTCTTGCTGATTTTTAGTTTTCCCAATTTATACGCCCATGAGTGGACGTGCCCTATGCTCCCTAAGCTGTGTTTTTTCGATGTTTCAGGACACACCGTACACTTCTCCAGAGTGGCTGTTGGCAATTTACATCCCGCCCATCAGCGTAGCAAGGCTGCCATTTCTCCATGGCCTGTCCTGCATTTCTGGTTTTGACACTTTTTGCAGCATGGCCCTTTTGACCGATGGGAAGCGAGACTTCTTTGTAGCGCTGATTTGCCTTTCCAGGTTGCTTGGTTGGCCAAAAAGTGCGTATGCGTTTTTTCCTGAATATATTCAGGAAAAAACGCATACGCCCTTTTTGGCCAAGGGCATCATTGTCGACGTTTTGCCGCTTTTCATGTGCCTTAAAGGCGATTCGAATCTACCTCCTGAAATCTGTTTCCTGCAATTCTGCCTTGCTTTCAAATCCTCTTCGTTGCCTTTCCTCAATATATCTGTGGATGAGAGTTATCACTTATAACTCTGCGGGTTTGTGAATTGCAGTGTCCCTGAGCTCCATTTTTCAACTGTCTTTTTTGAGAGCTGGCCTCAAAAGCACGGGATTGCCTCAGGCCCTATTCTGGTTCCTGGCAGCAGGCTGAGCCTGTGGTTAATTCTTCTTCCTGATGGGAAAATAGAGTGACCTGTGCCTGTCCCAACAGCTAGATCTAGTCTCTCATTGGTTGCCCCTCTTCCCGTTCATCCTCAGGACAAATTGCAACCTGTAGGGAACAGCAGGTTAAAGGTGCTGATTCTCCAAGTAGGGAGATTGCTAGTAAAGTAGCTGGAATGGCGAACCCGAGCACAAGGAGATGAGAAATGAGGTGCGTTTTAGAAACCTTTCAAAATCACACGGTGTACCATCTTCTGAGTTTCTCATGCATGTTTTCGATGTAGGAAGATGCCCTTGAACCTGGAGACTTGGGACCCATGGGATGGGTACCACGCAGTATTACTTTAAAGGGTCTGCGTTTGCTCACCCAACCTAACCCAACCTTTCAGCCTCAAGAGTGTCCACCCTTATGTCTCATCCAGCTGTGCATGTAGATATGGTCAATCCAGGTTGCATCACAGCCTCTGAACGAATTTTGTAAGAATTTCTCTCTCTTTCACTGTCTTTGTTTTACGGGTTTTTAAAAGTAATTTAGTTTTATAATGGGGTTTAGCTGCTTTTCACGGCTGTGTTTATGCGGCTTTACACCCACTTGACTCACTTCCAGACAGATATCAATACATAGGTTTTAAGATTCTTACTAGTCACATATATTCTTGTGCGGTGAATAGGGGGTGTGGAGTCCATTTCACGGAGCAAGGAGTAGGTCTTGTCTATTACATATTGGGTGTATGGAACGGTATCTGAGCGAATTTGAAACCCTTGTTTTATGCATCACCCCACCTCACCTTTCCCGTTAAGCAGCCATAGTGTGTTTTCTAAACGTGTGACTCTGTTCTGTTTTGTAATTCAGTTCAAGTGTAGCGGTTTTTACATTCCCTCTATAAGTGATAGCTTATGATAAGTGTCTTTTTCTGTGTGACTTATTTCACTTAGAATCGTCGTACCTAAGTCCACTCATCTTGCTTCTACTAGCCTTATGACATTGATTTCATGTCTGAGTGATATTGCATTGTACATAAGGACCACAACTTCTTTATCCATTTTTCTCTTTCCTGGGATATTTAAGTTGTCATGAAGTGGAGGTTCTTGTCAACAGAGCAGCCCTAAACTTTGGGGTGCCTGTGTCTTGCTGATTTTTAGTTTTCCCAATTTATACGCCCATGAGTGGACGTGCCCTATGCTCCCTAAGCTGTGTTTTTTCGATGTTTCAGGACACACCGTACACTTCTCCAGAGTGGCTGTTGGCAATTAACATCCCGCCCATCAGCGTAGCAAGGCTGCCATTTCTCCATGGCCTGTCCTGCATTTCTGGTTTTGACACTTTTTGCAGCATGACCCTTTTGACCGATGGGAAGCGAGACTTCTTTGTAGCACTGATTTGCCTTTCCAGGTTGCTTGGTTGGCCAAAAAGGGCGTATGCGTTTTTTCCTGAATATATTCAGGGAAAAACGCATACGCCCTTTTTGGCCAAGGGCATCATTGTCGACGTTTTGCCGCTTTTCATGTGCTTTAAAGGCGATTCGAATCTACCTCCTGAAACCTGTTTCCTGCAATTCTGCCTTGCTTTCAAATCCTCTACGTTGCCTTCCCTCAATATATTTGTGGACGAGAGTTATCATTTATAACTCAGCAGGTTTGTGAATGGCAGTTCCCCTGAGGTCCATTTTTCAACTGTCTTGTTTGGGAGCTGGCCGCAAAAGCACGGGATTTCCTCAGGCCCTATTCTTGTTCCCGGCGGCAGGCTGAGCCTGTGGTTAATTCTTCTTCCTGATGGGAAAATAGAGTGACCTGTGCCTTTCCCAACACCTAGATCTAGTCTCTCATTGGTTGCCCCTCTTCCCGTTCATCCTCAGGACAAATTGCAACCTGTACAGAACAGGAGGTTAAAGGTGCTGATTCTCCAAGTAGGGAGATTGCTAGTGAAGTAGCTGGAATGTGGAACCGGAGCACAAGGAGATGAGAAATGAGGTGCGTTTTAGAAACCTTTCAAAATCACACGGTGTACCTTCTTCTGGGTACCTCATACAAGTTTTCGATGTAGGAAGATGCCCTAGAACCTGGAGATTTGGGACCCATGGGATGGGTACAATGCAGTATTACTTTAAAGGGTCTGCGTTTGCTCACCCAACCTCACCCAACCTCTCAGCTCCAAGAGTGTCCACCCTTATGTCTCATCCAGCTGTGGGTCTAGATATTGTCAATCCAGGTTGCATCACAGCCCCTGAACGAATTTTGTAAGAATTTCTCTCTCTTTCACTGTCTTTGTTTTACGGGTTTTTAAAAGTAATTTATTTTTATAATGGGGTTTAGCTGCTTTTCACGGCTGTGTTTATGTGGATTTACACCCACTTGACTCACTTCCAGACAGATATCAATACATAGGTTTTAAGATTGTTACTAGTCACATATATTCTTGTGCGGTGAATAGGGCGTGTTGAGTCCAGTTCACTGAGCAAGGAGTAGGTCTTGTCTATTACATATTGGGTGTATGGAACGGTATCTGAGCGAATTTGAACCCCTTGTTTTATGCATCACCCCACCTCACCTTTCCCGTTAAGCAGCCATTGTGTGTTTTCTAAACGTGTGATTCTGTTCTGTTCTGTAATTCAGTTCAAGTGTAACGGTTTTTACATTTCCTCTATAAGTGATAGCTTATGATAAGTGTATTTTTCTGTGTGACTTATTTCACTTAGAATCGTCGTACCTAAGTCCACTCATCTTGCTTCTACTAGCCTTATGACATTGATTTCATGTCTGAGTGATATTGCATTGTACATAAGGACCACAACTTCTTTATCCATTTTTCTCTTTCCTGGGATATTTAAGGTGTCATGAAGTGGAGGTTCTTGTCAACAGAGTAGCCCTAAACTTTGGGGTGCCTGTGTCTTGCTGATTTTTAGTTTTCCCAATTTATACGCCCATGAGTGGACGTGCCCTATGCTCCCTAAGCTGTGTTTTTTCGATGTTTCAGGACACACCGTACACTTCTCCAGAGTGGCTGTTGGCAACTTACATCCCGCTCATCAGCGTAGCAAGGCTGCCATTTCTCCATGGCCTGTCCTGCATTTCTGGTTTTGACACTTTTTGCAGCATGGCCCTTTTGACCGATGGGAAGCGAGACTACTTTGTAGCGCTGATTTGCCTTTCCAGGTTGCTTGGTTGGCCAAAAAGGGCGTATGCGTTTTTTCCTGAATATATTGAGGAAAAAACGCATACGCCCTTTTTGGCCAAGGGCATCATTTTCCACGTTTTGCCGCTTTTCATGTGCTTTAAAGGCGATTCGAATCTACCTCCTGAAATCTGTTTCCCGCAATTCTGCCTTGCTTTCAAATCCTCTTCGTTGCCTTCCCTCAATATATCTGTGGATGAGAGTTATCATTTATAACTCTGCGGGTTTGTGAATTGCAGTGTCCCTGAGCTCCATTTTTCAACTCGCTTTTTTGGGAGCTGGCCGCAAAAGCGCGGGATTGCCTCAGGCCCTATTCTGCTTCTGGGCGGCAGGCTGAGCCTGTGGTTAATTCTTCTTCCTGATGGGAAAATAGAGTGACCTGTGCCTGTCCCAACACCTAGATCTAGTCTCTCATTGGTTGCCCCTCTTCCCGTTCATCCTCAGGACAAATTGCAACCTGTACAGAACAGGAGGTTAAAGGTGCTGATTCTCCAAGTAGGGAGATTGCTAGTGAAGTAGCTGGAATGGCGAACCCGAGCACAAGGAGATGAGAAATGAGGTGCGTTTTAGAAACCTTTCAAAATCACACGGTGTACCTTCTTCTGGGTTCCTCATGCACGTTTTCGATGTAGGAAGATGCCCTTGAACCTGGAGATTTGGGACCCATGGGATGGGTACCATGCAGTATTACCTTAAAGGGTCTGCGTATGCTCACCCAACCTCACCCAACCTCTCAGCCCCAAGAGTGTCCACCCTTATGTCTCATCCAGCTGTGGGTCTAGATATGGTCAATCCAGTTTGCATCACAGCCCCTGAACGAATTTTGTAAGAATTTCTCTCTCTTTCACTGTCTTTGTTTTACGGGTTTTTAAAAGTAATTTATTTTTATAATGGGGTTTAGCTGCTTTTCACGGCTGTGTTTATGCGGATTTACACCCACTTGACTCACTTCCAGACAGATATCAATACATAGGTTTTAAGATTGTTACTAGTCACATATATTCTTGTGCGGTGAATAGGGCGTGTTGAGTCCAGTTCACTGAGCAAGGAGTAGGTCTTGTCTATTACATATTGCGTGTATGGAACGGTATCTGAGCGAATTTGAACCCCTTGTTTTATGCATCACCCCACCTCACCTTTCCCGTTAAGCAGCCATAGTGTGTTTTCTAAACGTGTGATTCTGTTCTGTTCTGTAATTCAGTTCAAGTGTAGCGGTTTTTACATTCCCTCTATAAGTGATAGCTTATGATAAGTGTCTTTTTCTGTGTGACTTATTTCACTTAGAATCGTCGTACCTAAGTCCACTCATCTTGCTTCTACTAGCCTTATGACATTGATTTCATGTCTGAGTGATATTGCATTGTACATAAGGACCACAACTTCTTTATCCATTTTTCTCTTTCCTGGGATATTTAAGGTGTCATGAAGTGGAGGTTCTTGTCAACAGAGCAGCCCTAAACTTTGGGGTGCCTGTGTCTTGCTGATTTTTAGTTTTCCCAATTTATACGCCCATGAGTGGACGTGCCCTATGCTCCCTAAGCTGTGTTTTTTCGATGTTTCAGGACACACCGTACACTTCTCCAGAGTGGCTGTTGGCAACTTACATCCCGCTCATCAGCGTAGCAAGGCTGCCATTTCTCCATGGCCTGTCCTGCATTTCTGGTTTTGACACTTTTTGCAGCATGGCCCTTTTGACCGATGGGAAGCGAGACTTCTTTGTAGCGCTGATTTGCCTTTCCAGGTTCCTTGGTTGGCCAAAAAGGGCGTATGCGTTTTTTCCTGAATATATTCAGGAAAAAACGAATACGCCCTTTTTGGCCAAGGGCATCATTGTCGACGTTTTGCCGCTTTTCATGTGCTTTAAAGGCGATTCGAATCTACCTCCTGAAACCTGTTTCCTGCAATTCTGCCTTGCTTTCAAATCCTCTTCGTTGCCTTCCCTCAATATATCTGTGGATGAGAGTTATCATTTATAACTCTGCGGGTTTGTGAATTGCAGTGTCCCTGAGCTCCATTTTTCAACTCGCTTTTTTGGGTGCTGGCCGTAAAAGCGTGGGATTGCCTCAGGCCCTATTGTGCTTCTGGGCGGCAGGCTGAGCCTGTGATTAATTCTTCTTCCTGATGGGAAAATAGAGTGACCTGTGCCTGTCCCAACACCTAGATCTAGTCTCTCATTGGTTGCCCCTCTTCCCGTTCATCCTCAGGACAAATTGCAACCTGTAGGGAACAGGAGGTTAAAGGTGCTGATTCTCCAAGTAAGTTGATTGCTAGTAAAGTAGCTGGAAAGGCGAACCCGAGCACAAGGAGATGAGAAATGGGGTGTGTTTTAGAAACCTTTCAAAATCACACGGTGTACCATCTTCTGAGTTTCTCATGCATGTTTTCGATGTAGGAAGATGCCCTTGAACCTGGAGATTTGGGACCCATGGGATGGGTATCACGCAGTATTTCTTTAAAGGGTCTGCGTTTGCTCACCCAACCTCTCAGCCCCAAGAGTGTCCACCCTTATGTCTCATCCAGCTGTGGGTCTAGATATGGTCAATCCAGGTGGCATCACAGCCCCTGAACTTATTTTGTAAGAATTTCTCTCTCTTTCACTGTCTTTGTTTTACGGGTTTTTAAAAGTAATTTATTTTTATAATGGGGTTTAGCTGCTTTTCACGGCTGTGTTTATGCGGATTTACACCCACTTGACTCACTTCCAGACAGATATCAATACATAGGTTTTAAGATTCTTACTAGTCACATATATTCTTGTGCGGTGAATAGGGGGTGTTGAGTCCAGTTCACGGAGCAAGGAGTAGGTCTTGTCTATTACATATTGGGTGTATGGAACGGTATCTGAGCAAATTTGAACCCCTTGTTTTATGCATCACCCCACCTCACCTTTCCCGTTAAGCAGCCATAGTGTGTTTTCTAAACGTGTGACTCTGTTCTGTTTTGTAATTCAGTTCAAGTGTAGCGGTTTTTACATTCCCTCTATAAGTGATAGCTTATGATAAGTGTCTTTTTCTGTGTGACTTATTTCACTTAGAATCGTCATACCTAAGTCCACTCATCTTGCTTCTACTAGCCTTATGACATTGATTTCATGTCTGAGTGATATTCCATTGTACATAAGGACCTCAACTTTTTTATCCATTTTTCTCTTTCCTGGGATATTTAAGGTGTCATGAAGTGGAGGTTCTTGTCAACAGAGCAGCCCCAAACTTTGGGGTGCCTGTGTCTTGCTGATTTTTAGTTTTCCCAATTTATACGCCCATGAGTGGACGTGCCCTATGCTCACTAAGCTGTGTTTTTTCGATGTTTCAGGACACACCGTACACTTCTCCAGAGTGGCTGTTGGCAATTTACATCCCGCCCATCAGCGTAGCAAGGCTGCCATTTCTCCATGGCCTGTCCTGCATTTCTGGTTTTGACACTTTTTGCAGCATGGCCCTTTTGACCCATGGGAAGCGAGACTTCTTTGTAGCGCTGATTTGCCTTTCCAGGTTGCTTGGTTGGCCAAAAAGGGCGTATGCGTTTTTTCCTGAATATATTCAGGAAAAAACACATAAGCCCTTTTTGGCCAAGGGCATCATTGTCGACGTTTTGCCGCTTTTCATGTGCCTTAAAGGCGATTCGAATCTACCTCCTGAAATCTGTTTCCTGCAATTCTGCCTTGCTTTCAAATCCTCTTCGTTGACTTCCCTCAATATATCTGTGGATGAGAGTTATCACTTATAACTCTGCGGGTTTGTGAATTGCAGTGTCCCTGAGCTCCATTTTTCAACTGTCTTTTTTGAGAGCTGGCCGCAAAAGCACGGGATTGCCTCAGGCCCTATTCTGGTTCCTGGCAGCAGGCTGAGCCTGTGGTTAATTCTTCTTCCTGATGGGAAAATAGAGTGACCTGTGCCTGTCCCAACAGCTAGATCTAGTCTCTCATTGGTTGCCCCTCTTCCCGTTCATCCTCAGGACAAATTGCAACCTGTAGGGAACAGGAGGTTAAAGGTGCTGATTCTCCAAGTAGGGAGATTGCTAGTAAAGTAGCTGGAATGGCGAACCCGAGCACAAGGAGATGAGAAATGAGGTGCGTTTTAGAAACCTTTCAAAATCACACGGTGTACCATCTTCTGAGTTTCTCATGCATGTTTTCGATGTAGGAAGATGCCCTTGAACCTGGAGACTTGGGACCCATGGGATGGGTACCACGCAGTATTACTTTAAAGGGTCTGTGTTTGCTCACCCAACCTAACCCAACCTTTCAGCCCCAAGACTGTCCAACCTTATGTCTCATCCAGCTGTGCGTGTAGATATGGTCAATCCAGGTTGCATCACAGCCTCTGAACGAATTTTGTAAGAATTTCTCTCTCTTTCACTGTCTTTGTTTTACGGGTTTTTAAAAGTAATTTATTTTTATAATGGGGTTTAGCTGCTTTTCACGGCTGTGTTTATGCGGATTTACACCCACTTGACTCACTTCCAGACAGATATCTATACATAGGTTTTAAGATTGTTACTAGTCACATATATTCTTGTGCGGTGAATAGGGCGTGTTGAGTCCAGTTCACTGAGCAGGGAGTAGGTCTTGTCTATTACATATTCTGTGTATGGAACGGTATCTGAGCGAATTTGAACCCCTTGTTTTATGCATCACCCCACCTCACCTTTCTCGTTAAGCAGCCATAGTGTGTTTTCTAAACGTGTGATTCTGTTCTGTTCTGTAATTCAGTTCAAGTGTAGCGGTTTTTACATTCCCTCTATAAGTGATAGCTTATGATAAGTGTCTTTTTCTGTGTGACTTATTTCACTTAGAATCGTCGTACCTAAGTACAATCATCTTGCTTCTACTAGCATTATGACATTGATTTCATGTCTGAGTGATAGTCCATTGTACTTAAGGACCACAACTTCTTTATCCATTTTTCTCTTTCCTGGGATATTTAAGTTGTAGTGAAGTGGAGGTTCTTGTCAACACAGCAGCCCTAAACTTTGGGGTTCCTGTGTCTTGCTGATTTTTAGTTTTCCCAATTTATACGCCCATGAGTGGACGTGCCCTATGCTCCCTAAGCTGTGTTTTTTCGATGTTTCAGGACACACCGTACACTTCTCCAGAGTGGCTGTTGGCAATTAACATCCCGCCCATCAGCGTAGCAAGGCTGCCATTTCTCCATGGCCTGTCCTGCATTTCTGGTTTTGACACTTTTTGCAGCATGACCCTTTTGACCGATGGGAAGCGAGACTTCTTAGTAGCAATGATTTGCATTTCCAGGTTGCTTGGTTGGCCAAAAAGGGCGTATGCGTTTTTTCCTGAATATATTCAGGAAAAAACGCATACGCCCTTTTTGGCCAAGGGCATCATTGTCGACGTTTTGCCGCTTTTCATGTGCTTTAAAGGCGATTCGAATCTACCTCCTGAAACCTGTTTCCTGCAATTCTGCCTTGCTTTCAAATCCTCTTTGTTGCCTTCCCTCAATATATTTGTGGACGAGAGTTATCATTTATAACTCAGCAGGTTTGTGAATGGCCGTGCCCCTGAGCTCCATTTTTCAACTGTCTTGTTTGGGAGCTGGCCGCAAAAGCACGGGATTGCCTCAGGCCCTATTCTGGTTCCCGGCGGCAGGCTGAGCCTGTGGTTAATTCTTTTTCCTAATCGGAAATTAGAGTGACCTGTGCCTGTCCCAACAGCTAGATCTAGTCTCTCATTGGTTGCCCCTCTTCCCGTTCATCCTCAGGACAAATTGCAACCTGTAGGGAACAGGAGGTTAAAGGTGCTGATTCTCCAAGTAGGGAGATTGCTAGTAAAGTAGCTGGAATGGCGAACCCGAGCACAAGGAGATGAGAAATGAGGTGCGTTTTAGAAACCTTTCAAAATCACACGGTGTACCATCTTCTGAGTTTCTCATGCATGTTTTCGATGTAGGAAGATGCCCTTGAACCTGGAGACTTGGGACCCATGGGATGGGTACCACGCAGTATTACTTTAAAGGGTCTGTGTTTGCTCACCCAACCTAACCCAACCTTTCAGCCCCAAGACTGTCCAACCTTATGTCTCATCCAGCTGTGCGTGTAGATATGGTCAATCCAGGTTGCATCACAGCCTCTGAACGAATTTTGTAAGAATTTCTCTCTCTTTCACTGTCTTTGTTTTACGGGTTTTTAAAAGTAATTTATTTTTATAATGGGGTTTAGCTGCTTTTCACGGCTGTGTTTATGCGGATTTACACCCACTTGACTCACTTCCAGACAGATATCTATACATAGGTTTTAAGATTGTTACTAGTCACATATATTCTTGTGCGGTGAATAGGGCGTGTTGAGTCCAGTTCACTGAGCAGGGAGTAGGTCTTGTCTATTACATATTCTGTGTATGGAACGGTATCTGAGCGAATTTGAACCCCTTGTTTTATGCATCACCCCACCTCACCTTTCTCGTTAAGCAGCCATAGTGTGTTTTCTAAACGTGTGATTCTGTTCTGTTCTGTAATTCAGTTCAAGTGTAGCGGTTTTTACATTCCCTCTATAAGTGATAGCTTATGATAAGTGTCTTTTTCTGTGTGACTTATTTCACTTAGAATCGTCGTACCTAAGTACAATCATCTTGCTTCTACTAGCATTATGACATTGATTTCATGTCTGAGTGATAGTCCATTGTACTTAAGGACCACAACTTCTTTATCCATTTTTCTCTTTCCTGGGATATTTAAGTTGTAGTGAAGTGGAGGTTCTTGTCAACACAGCAGCCCTAAACTTTGGGGTTCCTGTGTCTTGCTGATTTTTAGTTTTCCCAATTTATACGCCCATGAGTGGACGTGCCCTATGCTCCCTAAGCTGTGTTTTTTCGATGTTTCAGGACACACCGTACACTTCTCCAGAGTGGCTGTTGGCAATTAACATCCCGCCCATCAGCGTAGCAAGGCTGCCATTTCTCCATGGCCTGTCCTGCATTTCTGGTTTTGACACTTTTTGCAGCATGACCCTTTTGACCGATGGGAAGCGAGACTTCTTAGTAGCAATGATTTGCATTTCCAGGTTGCTTGGTTGGCCAAAAAGGGCGTATGCGTTTTTTCCTGAATATATTCAGGAAAAAACGCATACGCCCTTTTTGGCCAAGGGCATCATTGTCGACGTTTTGCCGCTTTTCATGTGCTTTAAAGGTGATTCGAATCTACCTCCTGAAACCTGTTTCCTGCAATTCTGCCTTGCTTTCAAATCCTCTTTGTTGCCTTCCCTCAATATATTTGTGGACGAGAGTTATCATTTATAACTCAGCAGGTTTGTGAATGGCCGTGCCCCTGAGCTCCATTTTTCAACTGTCTTGTTTGGGAGCTGGCCGCAAAAGCACGGGATTGCCTCAGGCCCTATTCTGGTTCCCGGCGGCAGGCTGAGCCTGTGGTTAATTCTTTTTCCTAATCGGAAATTAGAGTGACCTGTGCCTGTCCCAACAGCTAGATCTAGTCTCTCATTGGTTGCCTCTCTTCCCGTTCATCCTCAGGACAAATTGCAACCTGTACAGAACAGGAGGTTAAAGGTGCTGATTCTCCAAGTAGGGAGATTGCTAGTGAAGTAGCTGGAATGGCGAACCCGAGCACAAGGAGATGAGAAATGAGGTGCGTTTTAGAAACCTTTCAAAATCACACGGTGTACCTTCTTCTGGGTTCCTCATGCAAGTTTTCGATGTAGGAAGATGCCCTTGACCCTGGAGATTTGGGACCCATGGGATGGGTACCATGCAGTATTACTTTAAAGGGTCTGCGTTTGCTCACCCAACCTCACCCAACCTCTCAGCCCCAAGAGTGTCCACCCTTATGTCTCATCCAGCTGTGGGTCTAGATATGGTCAATCCAGGTTGCATCACAGCCCCTGAACGAATTTTGTAAGAATTTCTCTCTCTTTCACTGTCTTTGTTTTACGGGTTTTTAAAAGTAATTTATTTTTATAATGGGGTTTAGCTGCTTTTCACGGCTGTGTTTATGCGGATTTACACCCACTTGACTCACTTCCAGACAGATATCAATACATAGGTTTTAAGATTGTTACTAGTCACATATATTCTTGTGCGGTGAATAGGGCGTGTTGAGTCCAGTTCACTGAGCAAGGAGTAGGTCTTGTCTATTACATATTGGGTGTATGGAACGGTATCTGAGCGAATTTGAACCCCTTGTTTTATGCATCACCCCACCTCACCTTTCCCGTTAAGCAGCCATAGTGTGTTTTCTAAACGTGTGATTCTGTTCTGTTCTGTAATTCAGTTCAAGTGTAGCGGTTTTTACATTCCCTCTATAAGTGATAGCTTATGATAAGTGTCTTTTTCTGTGTGACTTATTTCACTTAGAATCGTCGTACCTAAGTCCACTCATCTTGCTTCTACTAGCCTTATGACATTGATTTCATGTCTGAGTGATATTGCATTGTACATAAGGACCACAACTTCTTTATCCATTTTTCTCTTTCCTGGGATATTTATGGTGTCATGAAGTGGAGGTTCTTGTCAACAGAGCAGCCCTAAACTTTGGGGTGCCTGTGTCTTGCTGATTTTTAGTTTTCCCAATTTATACGCCCATGAGTGGACGTGCCCTATGCTCCCTAATCTGTGTTTTTTCGATGTTTCAGGACACACCGTACACTTCTCCAGAGTGGCTGTTGGCAACTTACATCCCGCTCATCAGCGTAGCAAGGCTGCCATTTCTCCATGGCCTGTCCTGCATTTCTGGTTTTGATACTTTTTGCAGCATGGCCCATTTGACCGATGGGAAGCGAGACTTTTTGTAGCGCTGATTTGCCTTTCCAGGTTGCTTGGTTGGCCAAAAAGGGCGTATGCGTTTTTTCCTGAATATATTCAGGAAAAAACGCATACGCACTTCTTGGCCAAGGGCATCATTGTCGACGTTTTGCCGCTTTTCATGTGCTTTACAGGCGATTCGAATCTACCTCCTGAAATCTGTTTCCTGCAATTCTGCCTTGCTTTCAAATCCTCTTCGTTGCCTTCCCTCAATATATCTGTGGATGAGAGTTATCATTTATAACTCTGCGGGTTTGTGAATTGCAGTGTCCCTGAGCTCCATTTTTCAACTCGCTTTTTTGGGAGCTGGCCGCAAAAGCGCGTGATTGCCTCAGGCCCTATTGTGCTTCTGGGCGGCAGGCTGAGCCTGTGATTAATTCTTCTTCCTGATGGGAAAATAGAGTGACCTGTGCCTGTCCCAACACCTAGATCTAGTCTCTCATTGGTTGCCCCTCTTCCCGTTCATCCTCAGGACAAATTGCAACCTGTAGGGAACAGGAGGTTAAAGGTGCTGATTCTCCAAGTAAGTTGATTTCTAGTAAAGTAGTTGGAATGGCGAACCCGAGCACAAGGAGATGAGAAATGAGGTGCGTTTTAGAAAACTTTCAAAATCACACGGTGTACCATCTTCTGAGTTTCTCATGCATGTTTTCGATGTAGGAAGATGCCCTTGAACCTGGAGACTTGGGACACATGTGATGGGTACCACGCAGTATTACTTTAAAGGGTCTGCGTTTGCTCACCCAACCTCACCCAACCTCTCAGCCCCAAGAGTGTCCACCCTTATGTCTCATCCAGCTGTGGGTCTAGATATGGTCAATCCAGGTTGCATCACAGCCCCTGAACGAATTTTGTAAGAATTTCTCTCTCTTTCACTGTCTTTGTTTTACGGGTTTTTAAAAGTAATTTATTTTTATAATGGGGTTTAGCTGCTTTTCACGGCTGTGTTTATGCGGCTTTACACCCACTTGACTCACTTCCAGACAGATATCAATACATAGGTTTTAAGATTGTTACTAGTCACATATATTCTTGTGCGGTGAATAGGGGGTGTTGAGTCCAGTTCACTGAGCAAGGAGTAGGTCTTGTCTATTACATATTGGGTGTATGGAACGGTATCTGAGCGAATTTGAACCCCTTGTTTTATGCATCACCCCACCTCACCTTTCCCGTTAAGCAGCCATAGTGTGTTTTCTAAACGTGTGATTGTGTTCTGTTCTGTAATTCAGTTCAAGTGTAGCGGTTTTTACATTCCCTCTATAAGTGATAGCTTATGATAAGTGTCTTTTTCTGTGTGACTTATTTCACTTAGAATCGTCGTACCTAAGTCCACTCATCTTGCTTCTACTAGCCTTATGACATTGATTTCATGTCTGAGTGATATTGCATTGTACATAAGGACCACAACTTCTTTATCCATTTTTCTCTTTCCTGGGATATTTAAGGTGTCATGAAGTGGAGGTTCTTGTAAACAGAGCAGCCCTAAACTATGGGGTGCCTGTGTCTTGCTGATTTTTAGTTTTCCCAATTTATACGCCCATGAGTGGACGTGCCCTATGCTCCCTAAGCTGTGTTTTTTCGATGTTTCAAGACACACTGTACACTTCTCCAGAGTGGCTGTTGGCAACTAACATCCCGCCCATCAGCGTAGGAAGCCTGCCATTTCTCCATGGCCTGTCCTGCATTTCTGGTTTTGACACTTTTTGCAGCATGGCCCTTTTGACCGATGGGAAGCGAGACTTCTTTGTAGCGCTGATTTGCCTTTCCAGGTTGCTTGGTTGGCCAAAAAGGGCGTATGCGTTTTTTCCTGAATATATTCAGGAAAAAACGCATACGCCCTTTTTGGCCAAGGGCATCATTGTCGACGTTTTGCCGCTTTTCATGTGCTTTACAGGCGATTCGAATCTACCTCCTGAAATCTGTTTCCTGCAATTCTGCCTTGCTTTCAAATCCTCTTCGTTGCCTTCCCTCAATATATCTGTGGATGAGAGTTATCATTTATAACTCTGCGGGTTTGTGAATTGCAGTGTCCCTGAGCTCCATTTTTCAACTCGCTTTTTTGGGAGCTGGCCGCAAAAGCGCGGGATTGCCTCAGGCCCTATTCTGCTTCTGGGCGGCAGGCTGAGCCTGTGGTTAATTCTTCTTCCTGATGGGAAAATAGAGTGACCTGTGCATGTCCCAACACCTAGATCTAGTCTCTCATTGGTTGCTCTACTTCCCGTTCATCCTCAGGACAAATTGCAACCTGTAGAGAACAGGAGGTTAAAGGTGCTGATTCTCCAAGTAAGTTGATTGCTAGTAAAGTAGCTGGAAAGGCGAACCCGAGCACAAGGAGATGAGAAATGGGGTGTGTTTTAGAAACCTTTCAAAATCACACGGTGTACCATCTTCTGAGTTTCTCATGCATGTTTTCGATGTAGGAAGATGCCCTTGAACCTGGAGATTTGGGACCCATGGGATGGGTACCACGCAGTATTACTTTAAAGGGTCTGCGTTTGCTCACCCAACCTCTCAGCCCCAAGAGTGTCCACCCTTATGTCTCATCCAGCTGTGGGTCTAGATATGGTCAATCCAGGTTGCATCTCAGCCCCTGATCGAATTTTATAAGAATTTCTCTCTCTTTCACTGTCTTTGTTTTACGGGTTTTTAAAAGTAATTTATTTTTATAATGGGGTTTAGATGCTTTTCACGGCTGTGTTTAGGCGGATTTACACCCACATGACTCACTTCCAGACAGATATCAATACATAGGTTTTAAGATTGTTACTAGTCATATATATTCTTGTGCGGTGAATAGGGGGTGTTGAGTCCAGTTCACTGAGCAAGGAGTAAGTCTTGTGTATTACATATTGGGTGTATGGAACGGTATCTGAGCGAATTTGAACCCCTTGTTTTATGCATCACCCCACCTCACCTTTCCCGTTAAGCAGCCATAGTGTGTTTTCTAAACGTGTGACTCTGTTCTGTTTTGTAATTCAGTTCAAGTGTAGCGGTTTTTACATTCCCTCTATAAGTGATAGCTTATGATAAGTGTCTTTTTCTGTGTGACTTATTTCACTTAGAATCGTCGTACCTAAGTCCACTCATCTTGCTTCTACTAGCCTTATGACATTGATTTCATGTCTGAGTGATATTGCATTGTACATAAGGACCACAACTTCTTTATCCATTTTTCTCTTTCCTGGGATATTTAAGGTGTCATGAAGTGGAGGTTCTTGTCAACAGAGTAGCCCTAAACTTTAGGGTGCCTGTGTCTTGCTGATTTTTAGTTTTCCCAATTTATACGCCCATGAGTGGACGTGCCCTATGCTCCCTAAGCTGTGTTTTTTCGATGTTTCAGGACACACCGTACACTTTTCCAGAGTGGCTGTTGGCAACTTACATCCCGCTCATCAGCGTAGCTAGGCTGCCATTTCTCCATGGCCTGTCCTGCATTTCTGGTTTTGACACTTTTTGCAGCATGGCCCTTTTGACCGATGGGAAGCGAAACTTGTTTGTAGCGCTGATTTGCCTTTCCAGGTTGCTTGGTTGGCCAAAAAGGGCGTATGCGTTTTTTCCTGAATATATTCAGGAAAAAACGCATACGCCCTTTTTGGCCAAGGGCATCATTGTCGACGTTTTGCCGCTTTTCATGTGCTTTACAGGCGATTCGAATCTACCTCCTGAAATCTGTTTCCTGCAATTCTGCCTTGCTTTCAAATCCTCTTCGTTGCCTTCCCTCAATATATCTGTGGATGAGAGTTATCATTTATAACTCTGCGGGTTTGTGAATTGCAGTGTCCCTGAGCTCCATTTTTCAACTCGCTTTTTTGGGAGCTGGCCGCAAAAGCGCGGGATTGCCTCAGGCCCTATTCTGCTTCTGGGCGGCAGGCTGAGCCTGTGGTTAATTCTTCTTCCTGATGGGAAAATAGAGTGACCTGTGCATGTCCCAACACCTAGATCTAGTCTCTCATTGGTTGCTCTTCTTCCCGTTCATCCTCAGGACAAATTGCAACCTGTAGAGAACAGGAGGTTAAAGGTGCTGATTCTCCAAGTAAGTTGATTGCTAGTAAAGTAGCTGGAAAGGCGAACCCGAGCACAAGGAGATGAGAAATGGGGTGTGTTTTAGAAACCTTTCAAAATCACATGGTGTACCATCTTCTGAGTTTCTCATGCATGTTTTCGATGTAGGAAGATGCCCTTGAACCTGGAGATTTGGGACCCATGGGATGGGTATCACGCAGTATTACTTTAAAGGGTCTGCGTTTGCTCACCCAACCTCTCAGCCCCAAGAGTGTCCACCCTTATGTCTCATCCAGCTGTGGGTCTAGATATGGTCAATCCAGGTTGCATCTCAGCCCCTGAACGAATTTTGTAAGAATTTCTCTCTCTTTCACTGTCTTTGTTTTACGGGTTTTTAAAAGTAATTTATTTTTATAATGGGGTTTAGCTGCTTTTCACGGCTGTGTTTATGCGGCTTTACACCCACTTGACTCACTTCCAGACAGATATCAATACATAGGTTTTAAGATTGTTACTAGTCACATATATTCTTGTGCGGTGAATAGGGGGTGTTGAGTCCAGTTCACTGAGCAAGGAGTAGGTCTTGTCTATTACATATTGGGTGTATGGAACGGTATCTGAGCGAATTTGAACCCCTTGTTTTATGCATCACCCCACCTCACCTTTCCCGTTAAGCAGCCATAGTGTGTTTTCTAAACGTGTGACTCTGTTCTGTTTTGTAATTCAGTTCAAGTGTAGCGGTTTTTACATTCCCTCTATAAGTGATAGCTTATGATAAGTGTCTTTTTCTGTGTGACTTATTTCACTTAGAATCGTCGTACCTAAGTCCACTCATCTTGCTTCTACTAGCCTTATGACATTGATTTCATGTCTGAATGATATGCCATTGTACATAAGGACCACAACTTCTTTATCCATTTTTCTCTTTCCTGGGATATTTAAGGTGTCGTGAAGTGGAGGTTCTTGTCAACAGAGCAGCCCTAAACTTTGGGGTGCCTGTGTCTTGCTCATTTTTAGTTTTCCCAATTTATACGCCCATGAGTGGACGTGCCCTATGCTCCCTAAGCTGTGTTTTTTCCATGTTTCAGGACACACCGTACACTTCTCCAGAGTGGCTGTTGGCAATTTACATCCCGCCCATCAGCGTAGCAAGGCTGCCATTTCTCCATGGCCTGTCCTGCATTTCTGGTTTTGACACTTTTTGCAGCATGTCCCTTTTGGCCGATGGGAAGCGAGACTTCTTTGTAGCGCTGATTTGCCTTTCCAGGTTGCTTGGTTGGCCAAAAAGGGCGTATGCGTTTTTTCCTGAATATATTCAAGAAAAAACGCATACGCCCTTTTTGGCCAAGGGCATCATTGTCGACGTTTTGCCGCTTTTCATGTGCCTTAAAGGCGATTCGAATCTACCTCCTGAAATCTGTTTCCTGCAATTCTGCCTTGCTTTCAAATCCTCTTCGTTGCCTTTCCTCAATATATCTGTGGATGAGAGTTATCACTTATAACTCTGCGGGTTTGTGAATTGCAGTGTCCCTGAGCTCCATTTTTCAACTGTCTTTTTTGAGAGCTGGCCGCAAAAGCACGGGATTGCCTCAGGCCCTATTCTGGTTCCTGGCAGCAGGCTGAGCCTGTGGTTAATTCTTCTTCCTGATGGGAAAATAGAGTGACCTGTGCCTGTCCCAACAGCTAGATCTAGTCTCTCATTGGTTCCCCCTCTTCCCGTTCATCCTCAGGACAAATTGCAACCTGTAGGGAACAGGAGGTTAAAGGTGCTGATTCTCCAAGTAAGGAGATTGCTAGTAAAGTAGCTGGAATGGCGAACCCGAGCACAAGGAGATGAGAAATGAGGTGCGTTTTAGAAACCTTTCAAAATCACACGGTGTACCATCTTCTGAGTTTCTCATGCATGTTTTCGATGTAGGAAGATGCCCTTGAACCTGGAGACTTGGGACCCATGGGATGGGTACCACGCAGTATTACTTTAAAGGTTCTGCGTTTGCTCACCCAACCTAACCCAACCTTTCAGCCTCAAGAGTGTCCACCCTTATGTCTCATCCAGCTGTGGGTCTAGATATGGTCAATCCAGGTTGCATCACAGCCCCTGAACGAATTTTGTAAGAATTTCTCTCTCTTTCACTGTCTTTGTTTTACGGGTTTTTAAAAGTAATTTAGTTTTATAATGGGGTTTAGCTGCTTTTCACGGCTGTGTTTATGCGGCTTTACACCCACTTGACTCACTTCCAGACAGATATCAATACATAGGTTTTAAGATTCTTACTAGTCACATATATTCTTGTGCGGTGAATAGGGGGTGTGGAGTCCATTTCACGGAGCAAGGAGTAGGTCTTGTCTATTACATATTGGGTGTATGGAACGGTATCTGAGCGAATTTGAAACCCTTGTTTTATGCATCACCCCACCTCACCTTTCCCGTTAAGCAGCCATAGTGTGTTTTCTAAACGTGTGACTCTGTTCTGTTTTGTAATTCAGTTCAAGTGTAGCGGTTTTTACATTCCCTCTATAAGTGATAGCTTATGATAAGTGTCTTTTTCTGTGTGACTTATTTCACTTAGAATCGTCGTACCTAAGTCCACTCATCTTGCTTCTACTAGCCTTATGACATTGATTTCATGTCTGAGTGATATTGCATTGTACATAAGGACCACAACTTCTTTATCCATTTTTCTCTTTCCTGGGATATTTAAGGTGTCATGAAGTGGAGGTTCTTGTCAACAGAGTAGCCCTAAACTTTAGGGTGCCTGTGTCTTGCTGATTTTTAGTTTTCCCAATTTATACGCCCATGAGTGGACGTGCCCTATGCTCCCTAAGCTGTGTTTTTTCGATGTTTCAGGACACACCGTACACTTTTCCAGAGTGGCTGTTGGCAACTTACATCCCGCTCATCAGCGTAGCAAGGCTGCCATTTCTCCATGGCCTGTCCTGCATTTCTGGTTTTGACACTTTTTGCAGCATGGCCCTTTTGACCGATGGGAAGCGAAACTTGTTTGTAGCGCTGATTTGCCTTTCCAGGTTGCTTGGTTGGCCAAAAAGGGCGTATGCGTTTTTTCCTGAATATATTCAGGAAAAAACGCATACGCCCTTTTTGGCCAAGGGCATCATTGTCGACGTTTTGCCGCTTTTCATGTGCTTTACAGGCGATTCGAATCTACCTCCTGAAATCTGTTTCCTGCAATTCTGCCTTGCTTTCAAATCCTCTTCGTTGCCTTCCCTCAATATATCTGTGGATGAGAGTTATCATTTATAACTCTGCGGGTTTGTGAATTGCAGTGTCCCTGAGCTCCATTTTTCAACTCGCTTTTTTGGGAGCTGGCCGCAAAAGCGCGGGATTGCCTCAGGCCCTATTCTGCTTCTGGGCGGCAGGCTGAGCCTGTGGTTAATTCTTCTTCCTGATGGGAAAATAGAGTGACCTGTGCATGTCCCAACACCTAGATCTAGTCTCTCATTGGTTGCTCTTCTTCCCGTTCATCCTCAGGACAAATTGCAACCTGTAGAGAACAGGAGGTTAAAGGTGCTGATTCTCCAAGTAAGTTGATTGCTAGTAAAGTAGCTGGAAAGGCGAACCCGAGCACAAGGAGATGAGAAATGGGGTGTGTTTTAGAAACCTTTCAAAATCACACGGTGTACCATCTTCTGAGTTTCTCATGCATGTTTTCGATGTAGGAAGATGCCCTTGAACCTGGAGATTTGGGACCCATGGGATGGGTACCACGCAGTATTACTTTAAAGGGTCTGCGTTTGCTCACCCAACCTAACCCAACCTTTCAGCCTCAAGAGTGTCCACCCTTATGTCTCATCCA
Source organism: Eschrichtius robustus (assembly GCF_028021215.1). Classification (NCBI taxonomy): domain Eukaryota; kingdom Metazoa; phylum Chordata; class Mammalia; order Artiodactyla; family Eschrichtiidae; genus Eschrichtius; species Eschrichtius robustus. The sequence continues at coordinate 465,801 of NW_027175280.1, forward strand.
GCTGTGCATGTAGATATGGTCAATCCAGGTTGCATCACAGCCTCTGAACGAATTTTGTAAGAATTTCTCTCTCTTTCACTGTCTTTGTTTTACGGGTTTTTAAAAGTAATTTAGTTTTATAATGGGGTTTAGCTGCTTTTCACGGCTGTGTTTATGCGGCTTTACACCCACTTGACTCACTTCCAGACAGATATCAATACATAGGTTTTAAGATTCTTACTAGTCACATATATTCTTGTGCGGTGAATAGGGGGTGTGGAGTCCATTTCACGGAGCAAGGAGTAGGTCTTGTCTATTACATATTGGGTGTATGGAACGGTATCTGAGCGAATTTGAAACCCTTGTTTTATGCATCACCCCACCTCACCTTTCCCGTTAAGCAGCCATAGTGTGTTTTCTAAACGTGTGACTCTGTTCTGTTTTGTAATTCAGTTCAAGTGTAGCGGTTTTTACATTCCCTCTATAAGTGATAGCTTATGATAAGTGTCTTTTTCTGTGTGACTTATTTCACTTAGAATCGTCGTACCTAAGTCCACTCATCTTGCTTCTACTAGCCTTATGACATTGATTTCATGTCTGAGTGATATGCCATTGTACATAAGGACCACAACTTCTTTATCCATTTTTCTCTTTCCTGGGATATTTAAGTTGTCATGAAGTGGAGGTTCTTGTCAACAGAGCAGCCCTAAACTTTGGGGTGCCTGTGTCTTGCTGATTTTTAGTTTTCCCAATTTATACGCCCATGAGTGGACGTGCCCTATGCTCCCTAAGCTGTGTTTTTTCGATGTTTCAGAACACACCGTACACTTCTCCAGAGTGGCTGTTGGCAATTAACATCCCGCCCATCAGCGTAGCAAGGCTGCCATTTCTCCATGGCCTGTCCTGCATTTCTGGTTTTGACACTTTTTGCAGCATGACCCTTTTGACCGATGGGAAGCGAGACTTCTTTGTAGCACTGATTTGCCTTTCCAGGTTGCTTGGTTGGCCAAAAAGGGCGTATGCGTTTTTTCCTGAATATATTCAGGAAAAAACGCATACGCCCTTTTTGGCCAAGGGCATCATTGTCGACGTTTTGCCGCTTTTCATGTGCTTAAAAGGCGATTCGAATCTACCTCCTGAAACCTGTTTCCTGCAATTCTGCCTTGCTTTCAAATCCTCTACGTTGCCTTCCCTCAATATATTTGTGGACGAGAGTTATCATTTATAACTCAGCAGGTTTGTGAATGGCAGTTCCCCTGAGCTCCATTTTTCAACTGTCTTGTTTGGGAGCTGGCCGAAAAAGCACGGGATTTCCTCAGGCCCTATTCTTGTTCCCGGCGGCAGGCTGAGCCTGTGGTTAATTCTTCTTCCTGATGGGAAAATAGAGTGACCTGTGCCTTTCCCAACACCTAGATCTAGTCTCTCATTGGTTGCCCCTCTTCCCGTTCATCCTCAGGACAAATTGCAACCTGTACAGTACAGGAGGTTAAAGGTGCTGATTCTCCAAGTAGGGAGATTGCTAGTGAAGTAGCTGGAATGTGGAACCGGAGCACAAGGAGATGAGAAATGAGGTGCGTTTTAGAAACCTTTCAAAATCACACGGTGTACCTTCTTCTGGGTACCTCATACAAGTTTTCGATGTAGGAAGATGCCCTAGAACCTGGAGATTTGGGACCCATGGGATGGGTACAATGCAGTATTACTTTAAAGGGTCTGCGTTTGCTCACCCAACCTCACCCAACCTCTCAGCTCCAAGAGTGTCCACCCTTATGTCTCATCCAGCTGTGGGTCTAGATATTGTCAATCCAGGTTGCATCACAGCCCCTGAACGAATTTTGTAAGAATTTCTCTCTCTTTCACTGTCTTTGTTTTACGGGTTTTTAAAAGTAATTTATTTTTATAATGGGGTTTAGCTGCTTTTCACGGCTGTGTTTATGCGGATTTACACCCACTTGACTCACTTCCAGACAGATATCAATACATAGGTTTTAAGATTGTTACTAGTCACATATATTCTTGTGCGGTGAAAGGGCGTGTTGAGTCCAGTTCACTGAGCAAGGAGTAGGTCTTGTCTATTACATATTGGGTGTATGGAACGGTATCTGAGCGAATTTGAACCCCTTGTTTTATGCATCACCCCACCTCACCTTTCCCGTTAAGCAGCCATAGTGTGTTTTCTAAACGTGTGATTCTGTTCTGTTCTGTAATTCAGTTCAAGTGTAACGGTTTTTACATTCCCTCTATAAGTGATAGCTTATGATAAGTGTATTTTTCTGTGTGACTTATTTCACTTAGAATCGTCGTACCTAAGTCCACTCATCTTGCTTCTACTAGCCTTATGACATTGATTTCATGTCTGAGTGATATTGCATTGTACATAAGGACCACAACTTCTTTATCCATTTTTCTCTTTCCTGGGATATTTAAGGTGTCATGAAGTGGAGGTTCTTGTCAACAGAGTAGCCCTAAACTTTGGGGTGCCTGTGTCTTGCTGATTTTTAATTTTCCCAATTTATACGCCCATGAGTGGACGTGCCCTATGCTCCCTAAGCTGTGTTTTTTCGATGTTTCAGGACACACCGTACACTTCTCCAGAGTGGCTGTTGGCAACTTACATCCCGCTCATCAGCGTAGCAAGGCTGCCATTTCTCCATGGCCTGTCCTGCATTTCTGGTTTTGACACTTTTTGCAGCATGGCCCTTTTGACCGATGGGAAGCGAGACTACTTTGGAGCGCTGATTTGCATTTCCAGGTTGCTTGGTTGGCCAAAAAGGGCGTATGCGTTTTTTCCTGAATATATTCAGGAAAAAACGCATACGCCCTTTTTGGCCAAGGGCATCATTTTCCACGTTTTGCCGCTTTTCATGTGCTTTAAAGGCGATTCGAATCTACCTCCTGAAATCTGTTTCCCGCAATTCTGCCTTACTTTCAAATCCTCTTCGTTGCCTTCCCTCAATATATCTGTGGATGAGAGTTATCATTTATAACTCTGCGGGTTTGTGAATTGCAGTGTCCCTGAGCTCCATTTTTCAACTCGCTTTTTTGGGAGCTGGCCGCGAAAGCGCGGGATTGCCTCAGGCCCTATTCTGGTTCCCGGCGGCACGCTGAGCCTGTGGTTAATTCTTTTTCCTAATGGGAAAATAGAGTGACCTGTGCCTGTCCCAACACCTAGATCTAGTCTCTCATTGGTTGCCCCTCTTCCTTTCATCCTCAGGACAAATTGCAACCTGTACAGAACAGGAGGTTAAAGGTGCTGATTCTCCAAGTAGGGAGATTGCTAGTGAAGTAGCTGGAATGGCGAACCCGAGCACAAGGAGATGAGAAATGAGGTGCGTTTTAGAAACCTTTCAAAATCACAAGGTGTACCTTCTTCTGGGTTCCTCATGCAAGTTTTCGATGTAGGAAGATGCCCTTGAACCTGGAGACTTGGGACCCATGGGATGGGTACCACGCAGTATTACTTTGAAGGGTCTGCGTTTGCTCACCCAACCTAACCCAACCTTTCAACCCCAAGAGTGTCCACCCTTATGTCTCATCCAGCTGTGCGTGTAGATATGGTCAATCCAGGTTGCATCACAGCCTCTGAACGAATTTTGTAAGAATTTCTCTCTCTTTCACTGTCTTTGTTTTACGGGTTTTTAAAAGTAATTTATTTTTATAATGGGGTTTAGCTGCTTTTCACCGCTGTGTTTATGCGGCTTTACACCCACTTGACTCACTTCCAGACAGATATCAATACATAGGTTTTAAGATTCTTACTAGTCACATATATTCTTGTGCGGTGAATAGGGGGTGTTGAGTCCAGTTCACGGAGCAAGGAGTAGGTCTTGTCTATTACATATTGGGTGTATGGAACGGTATCTGAGCGAATTTGAAACCCTTGTTTTATGCATCACCCCACCTCACCTTTCCCGTTAAGCAGCCATAGTGTGTTTTCTAAACGTGTGACTCTGTTCTGTTTTGTAATTCAGTTCAAGTGTAGCGGTTTTTACATTCCCTCTATAAGTGATAGCTTATGATAAGTGTCTTTTTCTGTGTGACTTATTTCACTTAGAATCGTCGTACCTAAGTCCACTCATCTTGCTTCTACTAGCCTTATGACATTGATTTCATGTCTGAGTGATATTCCATTGTACATAAGGACCACAACTTCTTTATCCATTTTTCTCTTTCCTGGGATATTTAAGGTGTCATGAAGTGGAGGTTCTTGTCAACAGAGCAGCCCTAAACTTTGGGTTGCCTGTGTCTTGCTGATTTTTAGTTTTCCCAATTTATACGCCCATGAGTGGACGTGCCCTATGCTCCCTAAGCTGTGTTTTTTCGATGTTTCAGGACACACCGTACACTTCTCCAGAGTGGCTGTTGGCAATTAACATCCCGCCCATCAGCGTAGCAAGGCTGCCATTTCTCCATGGCCTGTCCTGCATTTCTGGTTTTGACACTTTTTGCAGCATGACCCTTTTGACCGATGGGAAGCGAGACTTCTTTGTAGCACTGATTTGCCTTTCCAGGTTGCTTGGTTGGCCAAAAAGGGCGTATGCGTTTTTTCCTGAATATATTCAGGAAAAAACGCATACGCCCTTTTTGGCCAAGGGCATCATTGTCGACGTTTTGCCGCTTTTCATGTGCTTTAAAGGCGATTTGAATCTACCTCCTGAAACCTGTTTCCTGCAATTCTCCCTTGCTTTCAAATCCTCTTTGTTGCCTTCCCTCAATATATTTGTGGACGAGAGTTATCATTTATAACTCAGCAGGTTTGTGAATGGCAGTGCCCCTGAGCTCCATTTTTCAACTGTCTTGTTTGGGAGCTGGCCGCAAAAGCACGGGATTGCCTCAGGCCCTATTCTGGTTCCCGGCGGCAGGCTGAGCCTGTGGTTAATTATTTTTCCTAATGGGAAAATAGAGTGACCTGTGCCTGTCCCAACACCTAGATCTAGTCTCTCATTGGTTGCCCCTCTTCCCGTTCATCCTCAGGACAAATTGCAACCTGTACAGAACAGGAGGTTAAAGGTGCTGATTCTCCAAGTAGGGAGATTGCTAGTGAAGTAGCTGGAATGGCGAACCCGAGCACAAGGAGATGAGAAATGAGGTGCGTTTTAGAAACCTTTCAAAATCACACGGTGTACCTTCTTCTGGGTTCCTCATGCAAGTTTTCGATGTAGGAAGATGCCCTTGAACCTGGAGACTTGGGACCCATGGGATGGGTACCACGCAGTATTACTTTGAAGGGTCTGCGTTTGCTCACCCAACCTAACCCTACCTTTCAGCCCCAAGAGTGTCCACCCTTATGTCTCATCCAGCTGTGCGTGTAGATATGGTCAATCCAGGTTGCATCACAGCCTCTGAACGAATTTTGTAAGAATTTCTCTCTCTTTCACTGTCTTTGTTTTACGGGTTTTTAAAAGTAATTTATTTTTATAATGGGGTTTAGCTGCTTTTCACCGCTGTGTTTATGCGGCTTTACACCCACTTGACTCACTTCCAGACAGATATCAATACATAGGTTTTAAGATTCTTACTAGTCACATATATTCTTGTGCGGTGAATAGGGGGTGTTGAGTCCAGTTCACGGAGCAAGGAGTAGGTCTTGTCTATTACATATTGGGTGTATGGAACGGTATCTGAGCGAATTTGAAACCCTTGTTTTATGCATCACCCCACCTCACCTTTCCCGTTAAGCAGCCATAGTGTGTTTTCTAAACGTGTGACTCTGTTCTGTTTTGTAATTCAGTTCAAGTGTAGCGGTTTTTACATTCCCTCTATAAGTGATAGCTTATGATAAGTGTCTTTTTCTGTGTGACTTATTTCACTTAGAATCGTCGTACCTAAGTCCACTCATCTTGCTTCTACTAGCCTTATGACATTGATTTCATGTCTGAGTGATATTCCATTGTACATAAGGACCACAACTTCTTTATCCATTTTTCTCTTTCCTGGGATATTTAAGGTGTCATGAAGTGGAGGTTCTTGTCAACAGAGTAGCCCTAAACTTTGGGTTGCCTGTGTCTTGCTGATTTTTAGTTTTCCCAATTTATACGCCCATGAGTGGACGTGCCCTATGCTCCCTAAGCTGTGTTTTTTCGATGTTTCAGAACACACCGTACACTTCTCCAGAGTGGCTGTTGGCAATTAACATCCCGCCCATCAGCGTAGCAAGGCTGCCATTTCTCCATGGCCTGTCCTGCATTTCTGGTTTTGACACTTTTTGCAGCATGACCCTTTTGACCGATGGGAAGCGAGACTTCTTTGTAGCACTGATTTGCCTTTCCAGGTTGCTTGGTTGGCCAAAAAGGGCGTATGCGTTTTTTCCTGAATATATTCAGGAAAAAACGCATACGCCCTTTTTGGCCAAGGGCATCATTGTCGACGTTTTGCCGCTTTTCATGTGCTTAAAAGGCGATTCGAATCTACCTCCTGAAACCTGTTTCCTGCAATTCTGCCTTGCTTTCAAATCCTCTACGTTGCCTTCCCTCAATATATTTGTGGACGAGAGTTATCATTTATAACTCAGCAGGTTTGTGAATGGCAGTTCCCCTGAGCTCCATTTTTCAACTGTCTTGTTTGGGAGCTGGCCGAAAAAGCACGGGATTTCCTCAGGCCCTATTCTTGTTCCCGGCGGCAGGCTGAGCCTGTGGTTAATTCTTCTTCCTGATGGGAAAATAGAGTGACCTGTGCCTTTCCCAACACCTAGATCTAGTCTCTCATTGGTTGCCCCTCTTCCCGTTCATCCTCAGGACAAATTGCAACCTGTACAGTACAGGAGGTTAAAGGTGCTGATTCTCCAAGTAGGGAGATTGCTAGTGAAGTAGCTGGAATGTGGAACCGGAGCACAAGGAGATGAGAAATGAGGTGCGTTTTAGAAACCTTTCAAAATCACACGGTGTACCTTCTTCTGGGTACCTCATACAAGTTTTCGATGTAGGAAGATGCCCTAGAACCTGGAGATTTGGGACCCATGGGATGGGTACAATGCAGTATTACTTTAAAGGGTCTGCGTTTGCTCACCCAACCTCACCCAACCTCTCAGCTCCAAGAGTGTCCACCCTTATGTCTCATCCAGCTGTGGGTCTAGATATTGTCAATCCAGGTTGCATCACAGCCCCTGAACGAATTTTGTAAGAATTTCTCTCTCTTTCACTGTCTTTGTTTTACGGGTTTTTAAAAGTAATTTATTTTTATAATGGGGTTTAGCTGCTTTTCACGGCTGTGTTTATGCGGATTTACACCCACTTGACTCACTTCCAGACAGATATCAATACATAGGTTTTAAGATTGTTACTAGTCACATATATTCTTGTGCGGTGAAAGGGCGTGTTGAGTCCAGTTCACTGAGCAAGGAGTAGGTCTTGTCTATTACATATTGGGTGTATGGAACGGTATCTGAGCGAATTTGAACCCCTTGTTTTATGCATCACCCCACCTCACCTTTCCCGTTAAGCAGCCATAGTGTGTTTTCTAAACGTGTGATTCTGTTCTGTTCTGTAATTCAGTTCAAGTGTAACGGTTTTTACATTCCCTCTATAAGTGATAGCTTATGATAAGTGTATTTTTCTGTGTGACTTATTTCACTTAGAATCGTCGTACCTAAGTCCACTCATCTTGCTTCTACTAGCCTTATGACATTGATTTCATGTCTGAGTGATATTGCATTGTACATAAGGACCACAACTTCTTTATCCATTTTTCTCTTTCCTGGGATATTTAAGGTGTCATGAAGTGGAGGTTCTTGTCAACAGAGTAGCCCTAAACTTTGGGGTGCCTGTGTCTTGCTGATTTTTAATTTTCCCAATTTATACGCCCATGAGTGGACGTGCCCTATGCTCCCTAAGCTGTGTTTTTTCGATGTTTCAGGACACACCGTACACTTCTCCAGAGTGGCTGTTGGCAACTTACATCCCGCTCATCAGCGTAGCAAGGCTGCCATTTCTCCATGGCCTGTCCTGCATTTCTGGTTTTGACACTTTTTGCAGCATGGCCCTTTTGACCGATGGGAAGCGAGACTACTTTGGAGCGCTGATTTGCATTTCCAGGTTGCTTGGTTGGCCAAAAAGGGCGTATGCGTTTTTTCCTGAATATATTCAGGAAAAAACGCATACGCCCTTTTTGGCCAAGGGCATCATTTTCCACGTTTTGCCGCTTTTCATGTGCTTTAAAGGCGATTCGAATCTACCTCCTGAAATCTGTTTCCCGCAATTCTGCCTTACTTTCAAATCCTCTTCGTTGCCTTCCCTCAATATATCTGTGGATGAGAGTTATCATTTATAACTCTGCGGGTTTGTGAATTGCAGTGTCCCTGAGCTCCATTTTTCAACTCGCTTTTTTGGGAGCTGGCCGCGAAAGCGCGGGATTGCCTCAGGCCCTATTCTGGTTCCCGGCGGCACGCTGAGCCTGTGGTTAATTCTTTTTCCTAATGGGAAAATAGAGTGACCTGTGCCTGTCCCAACACCTAGATCTAGTCTCTCATTGGTTGCCCCTCTTCCTTTCATCCTCAGGACAAATTGCAACCTGTACAGAACAGGAGGTTAAAGGTGCTGATTCTCCAAGTAGGGAGATTGCTAGTGAAGTAGCTGGAATGGCGAACCCGAGCACAAGGAGATGAGAAATGAGGTGCGTTTTAGAAACCTTTCAAAATCACAAGGTGTACCTTCTTCTGGGTTCCTCATGCAAGTTTTCGATGTAGGAAGATGCCCTTGAACCTGGAGACTTGGGACCCATGGGATGGGTACCACGCAGTATTACTTTGAAGGGTCTGCGTTTGCTCACCCAACCTAACCCAACCTTTCAACCCCAAGAGTGTCCACCCTTATGTCTCATCCAGCTGTGCGTGTAGATATGGTCAATCCAGGTTGCATCACAGCCTCTGAACGAATTTTGTAAGAATTTCTCTCTCTTTCACTGTCTTTGTTTTACGGGTTTTTAAAAGTAATTTATTTTTATAATGGGGTTTAGCTGCTTTTCACCGCTGTGTTTATGCGGCTTTACACCCACTTGACTCACTTCCAGACAGATATCAATACATAGGTTTTAAGATTCTTACTAGTCACATATATTCTTGTGCGGTGAATAGGGGGTGTTGAGTCCAGTTCACGGAGCAAGGAGTAGGTCTTGTCTATTACATATTGGGTGTATGGAACGGTATCTGAGCGAATTTGAAACCCTTGTTTTATGCATCACCCCACCTCACCTTTCCCGTTAAGCAGCCATAGTGTGTTTTCTAAACGTGTGACTCTGTTCTGTTTTGTAATTCAGTTCAAGTGTAGCGGTTTTTACATTCCCTCTATAAGTGATAGCTTATGATAAGTGTCTTTTTCTGTGTGACTTATTTCACTTAGAATCGTCGTACCTAAGTCCACTCATCTTGCTTCTACTAGCCTTATGACATTGATTTCATGTCTGAGTGATATTCCATTGTACATAAGGACCACAACTTCTTTATCCATTTTTCTCTTTCCTGGGATATTTAAGGTGTCATGAAGTGGAGGTTCTTGTCAACAGAGCAGCCCTAAACTTTGGGTTGCCTGTGTCTTGCTGATTTTTAGTTTTCCCAATTTATACGCCCATGAGTGGACGTGCCCTATGCTCCCTAAGCTGTGTTTTTTCGATGTTTCAGGACACACCGTACACTTCTCCAGAGTGGCTGTTGGCAATTAACATCCCGCCCATCAGCGTAGCAAGGCTGCCATTTCTCCATGGCCTGTCCTGCATTTCTGGTTTTGACACTTTTTGCAGCATGACCCTTTTGACCGATGGGAAGCGAGACTTCTTTGTAGCACTGATTTGCCTTTCCAGGTTGCTTGGTTGGCCAAAAAGGGCGTATGCGTTTTTTCCTGAATATATTCAGGAAAAAACGCATACGCCCTTTTTGGCCAAGGGCATCATTGTCGACGTTTTGCCGCTTTTCATGTGCTTTAAAGGCGATTTGAATCTACCTCCTGAAACCTGTTTCCTGCAATTCTCCCTTGCTTTCAAATCCTCTTTGTTGCCTTCCCTCAATATATTTGTGGACGAGAGTTATCATTTATAACTCAGCAGGTTTGTGAATGGCAGTGCCCCTGAGCTCCATTTTTCAACTGTCTTGTTTGGGAGCTGGCCGCAAAAGCACGGGATTGCCTCAGGCCCTATTCTGGTTCCCGGCGGCAGGCTGAGCCTGTGGTTAATTATTTTTCCTAATGGGAAAATAGAGTGACCTGTGCCTGTCCCAACACCTAGATCTAGTCTCTCATTGGTTGCCCCTCTTCCCGTTCATCCTCAGGACAAATTGCAACCTGTACAGAACAGGAGGTTAAAGGTGCTGATTCTCCAAGTAGGGAGATTGCTAGTGAAGTAGCTGGAATGGCGAACCCGAGCACAAGGAGATGAGAAATGAGGTGCGTTTTAGAAACCTTTCAAAATCACACGGTGTACCTTCTTCTGGGTTCCTCATGCAAGTTTTCGATGTAGGAAGATGCCCTTGAACCTGGAGACTTGGGACCCATGGGATGGGTACCACGCAGTATTACTTTGAAGGGTCTGCGTTTGCTCACCCAACCTAACCCTACCTTTCAGCCCCAAGAGTGTCCACCCTTATGTCTCATCCAGCTGTGCGTGTAGATATGGTCAATCCAGGTTGCATCACAGCCTCTGAACGAATTTTGTAAGAATTTCTCTCTCTTTCACTGTCTTTGTTTTACGGGTTTTTAAAAGTAATTTATTTTTATAATGGGGTTTAGCTGCTTTTCACCGCTGTGTTTATGCGGCTTTACACCCACTTGACTCACTTCCAGACAGATATCAATACATAGGTTTTAAGATTCTTACTAGTCACATATATTCTTGTGCGGTGAATAGGGGGTGTTGAGTCCAGTTCACGGAGCAAGGAGTAGGTCTTGTCTATTACATATTGGGTGTATGGAACGGTATCTGAGCGAATTTGAAACCCTTGTTTTATGCATCACCCCACCTCACCTTTCCCGTTAAGCAGCCATAGTGTGTTTTCTAAACGTGTGACTCTGTTCTGTTTTGTAATTCAGTTCAAGTGTAGCGGTTTTTACATTCCCTCTATAAGTGATAGCTTATGATAAGTGTCTTTTTCTGTGTGACTTATTTCACTTAGAATCGTCGTACCTAAGTCCACTCATCTTGCTTCTACTAGCCTTATGACATTGATTTCATGTCTGAGTGATATTCCATTGTACATAAGGACCACAACTTCTTTATCCATTTTTCTCTTTCCTGGGATATTTAAGGTGTCATGAAGTGGAGGTTCTTGTCAACAGAGCAGCCCTAAACTTTGGGTTGCCTGTGTCTTGCTGATTTTTAGTTTTCCCAATTTATACGCCCATGAGTGGACGTGCCCTATGCTCCCTAAGCTGTGTTTTTTCGATGTTTCAGGACACACCGTACACTTCTCCAGAGTGGCTGTTGGCAATTAACATCCCGCCCATCAGCGTAGCAAGGCTGCCATTTCTCCATGGCCTGTCCTGCATTTCTGGTTTTGACACTTTTTGCAGCATGACCCTTTTGACCGATGGGAAGCGAGACTTCTTTGTAGCACTGATTTGCCTTTCCAGGTTGCTTGGTTGGCCCAAAAGGGCGTATGCGTTTTTTCCTGAATATATTCAGGAAAAAACGCATACGCCCTTTTTGGCCAAGGGCATCATTGTCGACGTTTTGCCGCTTTTCATGTGCTTTAAAGGCGATTCGAATCTACCTCCTGAAACCTGTTTCCTGCAACTCTGCCTTGCTTTCAAATCCTCTTTGTTGCCTTCCCTCAATATATTTGTGGACGAGAGTTATCATTTATAACTCAGCAGGTTTGTGAATGGCAGTGCCCCTGAGCTCCATTTTTCAACTGTCTTGTTTGGGAGCTGGCCGCAAAAGCACGGGATTGCCTCAGGCCCTATTCTGGTTCCCGGCGGCAGGCTGAGCCTGTGGTTAATTATTTTTCCTAATGGGAAAATAGAGTGACCTGTGCCTGTCCCAACACCTAGATCTAGTCTCTCATTGGTTGCCCCTCTTCCCGTTCATCCTCAGGACAAATTGCAACCTGTACAGAACAGGAGGTTAAAGGTGCTGATTCTCCAAGTAGGGAGATTGCTAGTGAAGTAGCTGGAATGGCGAACCCGAGCACAAGGAGATGAGAAATGAGGTGCGTTTTAGAAACCTTTCAAAATCACACGGTGTACCTTCTTCTGGGTTTCTCATGCAAGTTTTCGATGTAGGAAGATGCCCTTGAACCTGGAGATTTGGGACCCATGGCATGGGTATCACGCAGTATTACTTTAAAGGGTCTGCGTTTGCTCACCCAACCTAACCCAACCTTTCAGCCCCAAGACTGTCCACCCTTATGTCTCATCCAGCTGTGCGTGTAGATATGGTCAATCCAGGTTTCATCACAGCCTCTGAACGAATTTTGTAAGAATTTCTCTCTCTTTCACTGTCTTTGTTTTACGGGTTTTTAAAGTAATTTATTTTTATAATGGGGTTTAGCTGCTTTTCACGGCTGTGTTTATGCGGCTTTACACCCACTTGACTCACTTCCAGACAGATATCAATACATAGGTTTTAAGATTCTTACTAGTCACATATATTCTTGTGCGATGAATAGGGGGTGTTGAGTCCAGTTCACGGAGCAAGGAGTAGGTCTTGTCTATTACATATTGGGTGTATGGAACGGTATCTGAGCGAATTTGAAACCCTGTTTTATGCATCACCCCACCTCACCTTTCCGGTTAAGCAGCCATAGTGTGTTTTCTAAACGTGTGACTCTGTTCTGTTTTGTAATTCATTTCAAGTGTAGCGGTTTTTACATTCCCTCTATAAGTGATAGCTTATGATAAGTGTCTTTCTGTGTGACTTATTTCACTTAGAATCGTCGTACCTAAGTCCACTCATCTTGCTTCTACTAGCCTTATGACATTGATTTCATGTCTGAGTGATATTCCATTGTACATAAGGACCACAACTTCTTTATCCATTTTCTCTTTCCTGGGATATTTAAGGTGTCATGAAGTGGAGGTTCTTGTCAACAGAGCAGCCCTAAACTTTGGGGTGCCTGTGTCTTGCTGATTTTTAGTTTTCCCAATTTATACGCCCATGAGTGGACGTGCCCTATGCTCCCTAAGCTGTGTTTTTTCGATGTTTCAGGACACACCGTACACTTCTCCAGAGTGGCTGTTGGCAATTAACATCCCGCCATCAGCGTAGCAAGGCTGCCATTTCTCCATGGCCTGTCCTGCATTTCTGGTTTTGACACTTTTTGCAGCATGACCCTTTTGACCGATGGGAAGCGAGACTTCTTTGTAGCACTGATTTGCCTTTCCAGGTTGCTTGGTTGGCCCAAAAGGGCGTATGCGTTTTTTCCTGAATATATTCAGGAAAAAACGCATACGCCCTTTTTGGCCAAGGGCATCATTGTCGACGTTTTGCCGCTTTTCATGTGCTTTAAAGGCGATTCGAATCTACCTCCTGAAACCTGTTTCCTGCAACTCTGCCTTGCTTTCAAATCCTCTTTGTTGCCTTCCCTCAATATATTTGTGGACGAGAGTTATCATTTATAACTCAGCAGGTTTGTGAATGGCAGTGCCCCTGAGCTCCATTTTTCAACTGTCTTGTTTGGGAGCTGGCCGCAAAAGCACGGGATTGCCTCAGGCCCTATTCTGGTTCCCGGCGGCAGGCTGAGCCTGTGGTTAATTATTTTTCCTAATGGGAAAATAGAGTGACCTGTGCCTGTCCCAACACCTAGATCTAGTCTCTCATTGGTTGCCCCTCTTCCCGTTCATCCTCAGGACAAATTGCAACCTGTACAGAACAGGAGGTTAAAGGTGCTGATTCTCCAAGTAGGGAGATTGCTAGTGAAGTAGCTGGAATGGCGAACCCGAGCACAAGGAGATGAGAAATGAGGTGCGTTTTAGAAACCTTTCAAAATCACACGGTGTACCTTCTTCTGGGTTTCTCATGCAAGTTTTCGATGTAGGAAGATGCCCTTGAACCTGGAGATTTGGGACCCATGGCATGGGTATCACGCAGTATTACTTTAAAGGGTCTGCGTTTGCTCACCCAACCTAACCCAACCTTTCAGCCCCAAGACTGTCCACCCTTATGTCTCATCCAGCTGTGCGTGTAGATATGGTCAATCCAGGTTTCATCACAGCCTCTGAACGAATTTTGTAAGAATTTCTCTCTCTTTCACTGTCTTTGTTTTACGGGTTTTTAAAAGTAATTTATTTTTATAATGGGGTTTAGCTGCTTTTCACGGCTGTGTTTATGCGGCTTTACACCCACTTGACTCACTTCCAGACAGATATCAATACATAGGTTTTAAGATTCTTACTAGTCACATATATTCTTGTGCGATGAATAGGGGGTGTTGAGTCCAGTTCACGGAGCAAGGAGTAGGTCTTGTCTATTACATATTGGGTGTATGGAACGGTATCTGAGCGAATTTGAAACCCTTGTTTTATGCATCACCCCACCTCACCTTTCCGGTTAAGCAGCCATAGTGTGTTTTCTAAACGTGTGACTCTGTTCTGTTTTGTAATTCATTTCAAGTGTAGCGGTTTTTACATTCCCTCTATAAGTGATAGCTTATGATAAGTGTCTTTCTGTGTGACTTATTTCACTTAGAATCGTCGTACCTAAGTCCACTCATCTTGCTTCTACTAGCCTTATGACATTGATTTCATGTCTGAGTGATATTCCATTGTACATAAGGACCACAACTTCTTTATCCATTTTTCTCTTTCCTGGGATATTTAAGGTGTCATGAAGTGGAGGTTCTTGTCAACAGAGCAGCCCTAAACTTTGGGGTGCCTGTGTCTTGCTGATTTTTAGTTTTCCCAATTTATACGCCCATGAGTGGACGTGCCCTATGCTCCCTAAGCTGTGTTTTTTCGATGTTTCAGGACACACCGTACACTTCTCCAGAGTGGCTGTTGGCAATTAACATCCCGCCCATCAGCGTAGCAAGGCTGCCATTTCTCCATGGCCTGTCCTGCATTTCTGGTTTTGACACTTTTTGCAGCATGACCCTTTTGACCGATGGGAAGCGAGACTTCTTAGTAGCACTGATTTGCCTTTCCAGGTTGCTTGGTTGGCCAAAAAGGGCGTATGCGTTTTTTCCTGAATATATTCAGGAAAAAACGCATACGCCCTTTTTGGCCAAGGGCATCATTGTCGACGTTTTGCCGCTTTTCATGTGCTTTAAAGGCGATTCGAATCTACCTCCTGAAACCTGTTTCCTGCAATTCTGCCTTGCTTTCAAATCCTCTACGTTGCCTTCCCTCAATATATTTGTGGACGAGAGTTATCATTTATAACTCAGCAGGTTTGTGAATGGCAGTTCCCCTGAGCTCCATTTTTCAACTGTCTTGTTTGGGAGCTGGCCGCAAAAGCACGGGATTTCCTCAGGCCCTATTCTTGTTCCCGGCGGCAGGCTGAGCCTGTGGTTAATTATTCTTCCTGATGGGAAAATAGAGTGACCTGTGCCTTTCCCAACACCTAGATCTAGTCTCTCATTGGTTGCCCCTCTTCCCGTTCATCCTCAGGACAAATTGTAACCTGTACAGAACAGGAGGTTAAAGGTGCTGATTCTCCAAGTAGGGAGATTGCTAGTGAAGTAGCTGGAATGTGGAACCGGAGCACAAGGAGATGAGAAATGAGGTGCGTTTTAGAAACCTTTCAAAATCACACGGTGTACCTTCTTCTGGGTACCTCATACAAGTTTTCGATGTAGGAAGATGCCCTAGAACCTGGAGATTTGGGACCCATGGGATGGGTACAATGCAGTATTACTTTAAAGGGTCTGCGTTTGCTCACCCAACCTCACCCAACCTCTCAGCTCCAAGAGTGTCCACCCTTATGTCTCATCCAGCTGTGGGTCTAGATATTGTCAATCCAGGTTGCATCACAGCCCCTGAACGAATTTTGTAAGAATTTCTCTCTCTTTCACTGTCTTTGTTTTACGGGTTTTTAAAAGTAATTTATTTTTATAATGGGGTTTAGCTGCTTTTCACGGCTGTGTTTATGCGGATTTACACCCACTTGACTCACTTCCAGACAGATATCAATACATAGGTTTTAAGATTGTTACTAGTCACATATATTCTTGTGCGGTGAAAGGGCGTGTTGAGTCCAGTTCACTGAGCAAGGAGTAGGTCTTGTCTATTACATATTGGGTGTATGGAACGGTATCTGAGCGAATTTGAACCCCTTGTTTTATGCATCACCCCACCTCACCTTTCCCGTTAAGCAGCCATAGTGTGTTTTCTAAACGTGTGATTCTGTTCTGTTCTGTAATTCAGTTCAAGTGTAACGGTTTTTACATTCCCTCTATAAGTGATAGCTTATGATAAGTGTATTTTTCTGTGTGACTTATTTCACTTAGAATCGTCGTACCTAAGTCCACTCATCTTGCTTCTACTAGCCTTATGACATTGATTTCATGTCTGAGTGATAATGCATTGTACATAAGGACCACAACTTCTTTATCCATTTTTCTCTTTCCTGGGATATTTAAGGTGTCATGAAGTGGAGGTTCTTGTCAACAGAGTAGCCCTAAACTTTGGGGTGCCTGTGTCTTGCTGATTTTTAGTTTTCCCAATTTATACGCCCATGAGTGGACGTGCCCTATGCTCCCTAAGCTGTGTTTTTTCGATGTTTCAGGACACACCGTACACTTCTCCAGAGTGGCTGTTGGCAACTTACATCCCGCTCATCAGCGTAGCAAGGCTGCCATTTCTCCATGGCCTGTCCTGCATTTCTGGTTTTGACACTTTTTGCAGCATGGCCCTTTTGACCGATTGGAAGCGAGACTACTTTGTAGCGCTGATTTGCCTTTCCAGGTTGCTTGGTTGGCCAAAAAGGGCGTATGCGTTTTTTCCTGAATATATTCAGGAAAAAACGCATACGCCCTTTTTGGCCAAGGGCATCATTGTCGACGTTTTGCCGCTTTTCATGTGCTTTACAGGCGATTCGAATCTACCTCCTGAAATCTGTTTCCTGCAATTCTGCCTTGCTTTCAAATCCTCTTCGTTGCCTTCCCTCAATATATCTGTGGATGAGAGTTATCACTTATAACTCTGCGGGTTTGTGAATTGCAGTGTCCCTGAGCTCCATTTTTCAACTCGCTTTTTTGGGAGCTGGCCGCAAATGCGCGGGATTGCCTCAGGCCCTATTCTGCTTCTGGGCGGCAGGATGAGCCTGTGGTTAATTCTTCTTCCTGATGGGAAATAGAGTGACCTGTGCCTGTCCCAACAGCTAGATCTAGCCTCTCATTGGTTGCCCCTCTTCCCGTTCATCCTCAGAACAAATTTCAAACTGTAGGGAACAGGAGGTTAAAGGAGCTGATTCTCCAAGTAAGTTGATTGCTAGTAAAGTAGCTGGAAAGGCGAACCCGAGCACAAGGAGATGAGAAATGGGGTGTGTTTTAGAAACCTTTCAAAATCACACGGTGTACCATCTTCTGAGTTTCTCATGCATGTTTTCGATGTAGGAAGATGCCCTTGAACCTGGAGACTTGGGACCCATGGGATGGGTACCACGCAGTATTACTTTAAAGGGTCTGCATTTGCTCACCCAACCTAACCCAACCTCTCAGCCCCAAGAGTGTCCACCCTTATGTCTCATCCAGCTGTGGGTCTAGATATGGTCAATCCAGGTTGCATCTCAGCCCCTGATCGAATTTTATAAGAATTTCTCTCTCTTTCACTGTCTTTGTTTTACGGGTTTTTAAAAGTAATTTATTTTTATAATGGGGTTTAGATGCTTTTCACGGCTGTGTTTAGGCGGATTTACACCCACATGACTCACTTCCAGACAGATATCAATACATAGGTTTTAAGATTGTTACTAGTCATATATATTCTTGTGCGGTGAATAGGGGGTGTTGAGTCCAGTTCACTGAGCAAGGAGTAAGTCTTGTGTATTACATATTGGGTGTATGGAACGGTATCTGAGCGAATTTGAACCCCTTGTTTTATGCATCACCCCACCTCACCTTTCCCGTTAAGCAGCCATAGTGTGTTTTCTAAACGTGTGACTCTGTTCTGTTTTGTAATTCAGTTCAAGTGTAGCGGTTTTTACATTCCCTCTATAAGTGATAGCTTATGATAAGTGTCTTTTTCTGTGTGACTTATTTCACTTAGAATCGTCGTACCTAAGTCCACTCATCTTGCTTCTACTAGCCTTATGACATTGATTTCATGTCTGAGTGATATTGCATTGTACATAAGGACCACAACTTCTTTATCCATTTTTCTCTTTCCTGGGATATTTAAGGTGTCATGAAGTGGAGGTTCTTGTCAACAGAGTAGCCCTAAACTTTAGGGTGCCTGTGTCTTGCTGATTTTTAGTTTTCCCAATTTATACGCCCATGAGTGGACGTGCCCTATGCTCCCTAAGCTGTGTTTTTTCGATGTTTCAGGACACACCGTACACTTTTCCAGAGTGGCTGTTGGCAACTTACATCCCGCTCATCAGCGTAGCAAGGCTGCCATTTCTCCATGGCCTGTCCTGCATTTCTGGTTTTGACACTTTTTGCAGCATGGCCCTTTTGACCGATGGGAAGCGAAACTTGTATGTAGCGCTGATTTGCCTTTCCAGGTTGCTTGGTTGGCCAAAAAGGGCGTATGCGTTTTTTCCTGAATATATTCAGGAAAAAACGCATACGCCCTTTTTGGCCAAGGGCATCATTGTCGACGTTTTGCCGCTTTTCATGTGCTTTACAGGCGATTCGAATCTACCTCCTGAAATCTGTTTCCTGCAATTCTGCCTTGCTTTCAAATCCTCTTCGTTGCCTTCCCTCAATATATCTGTGGATGAGAGTTATCATTTATAACTCTGCGGGTTTGTGAATTGCAGTGTCCCTGAGCTCCATTTTTCAACTCGCTTTTTTGGGAGCTGGCCGCAAAAGCGCGGGATTGCCTCAGGCCCTATTCTGCTTCTGGGCGGCAGGCTGAGCCTGTGGTTAATTCTTCTTCCTGATGGGAAAATAGAGTGACCTGTGCATGTCCCAACACCTAGATCTAGTCTCTCATTGGTTGCTCTTCTTCCCGTTCATCCTCAGGACAAATTGCAACCTGTAGAGAACAGGAGGTTAAAGGTGCTGATTCTCCAAGTAAGTTGATTGCTAGTAAAGTAGCTGGAAAGGCGAACCCGAGCACAAGGAGATGAGAAATGGGGTGTGTTTTAGAAACCTTTCAAAATCACACGGTGTACCATCTTCTGAGTTTCTCATGCATGTTTTCGATGTAGGAAGATGCCCTTGAACCTGGAGATTTGGGACCCATGGGATGGGTATCACGCAGTATTACTTTAAAGGGTCTGCGTTTGCTCACCCAACCTCTCAGCCCCAAGAGTGTCCACCCTTATGTCTCATCCAGCTGTGGGTCTAGATATGGTCAATCCAGGTTGCATCTCAGCCCCTGAACGAATTTTGTAAGAATTTCTCTCTCTTTCACTGTCTTTGTTTTACGGGTTTTTAAAAGTAATTTATTTTTATAATGGGGTTTAGCTGCTTTTCACGGCTGTGTTTATGCGGCTTTACACCCACTTGACTCACTTCCAGACAGATATCAATACATAGGTTTTAAGATTGTTACTAGTCACATATATTCTTGTGCGGTGAATAGGGGGTGTTGAGTCCAGTTCACTGAGCAAGGAGTAGGTCTTGTCTATTACATATTGGGTGTATGGAACGGTATCTGAGCGAATTTGAACCCCTTGTTTTATGCATCACCCCACCTCACCTTTCCCGTTAAGCAGCCATAGTGTGTTTTCTAAACGTGTGACTCTGTTCTGTTTTGTAATTCAGTTCAAGTGTAGCGGTTTTTACATTCCCTCTATAAGTGATAGCTTATGATAAGTGTCTTTTTCTGTGTGACTTATTTCACTTAGAATCGTCGTACCTAAGTCCACTCATCTTGCTTCTACTAGCCTTATGACATTGATTTCATGTCTGAGTGATATGCCATTGTACATAAGGACCACAACTTCTTTATCCATTTTTCTCTTTCCTGGGATATTTAAGGTGTCGTGAAGTGGAGGTTCTTGTCAACAGAGCAGCCCTAAACTTTGGGGTGCCTGTGTCTTGCTCATTTTTAGTTTTCCCAATTTATACGCCCATGAGTGGACGTGCCCTATGCTCCCTAAGCTGTGTTTTTTCCATGTTTCAGGACACACCGTACACTTCTCCAGAGTGGCTGTTGGCAATTTACATCCCGCCCATCAGCGTAGCAAGGCTGCCATTTCTCCATGGCCTGTCCTGCATTTCTGGTTTTGACACTTTTTGCAGCATGTCCCTTTTGGCCGATGGGAAGCGAGACTTCTTTGTAGCGCTGATTTGCCTTTCCAGGTTGCTTGGTTGGCCAAAAAGGGCGTATGCGTTTTTTCCTGAATATATTCAAGAAAAAACGCATACGCCCTTTTTGGCCAAGGGCATCATTGTCGACGTTTTGCCGCTTTTCATGTGCCTTAAAGGCGATTCGAATCTACCTCCTGAAATCTGTTTCCTGCAATTCTGCCTTGCTTTCAAATCCTCTTCGTTGCCTTTCCTCAATATATCTGTGGATGAGAGTTATCACTTATAACTCTGCGGGTTTGTGAATTGCAGTGTCCCTGAGCTCCATTTTTCAGCTGTCTTTTTTGAGAGCTGGCCGCAAAAGCACGGGATTGCCTCAGGCCCTATTCTGGTTCCTGGCAGCAGGCTGAGCCTGTGGTTAATTCTTCTTCCTGATGGGAAAATAGAGTGACCTGTGCCTGTCCCAACAGCTAGATCTAGTCTCTCATTGGTTCCCCCTCTTCCCGTTCATCCTCAGGACAAATTGCAACCTGTAGGGAACAGCAGGTTAAAGGTGCTGATTCTCCAAGTAGGGAGATTGCTAGTAAAGTAGCTGGAATGGCGAACCCGAGCACAAGGAGATGAGAAATGAGGTGCGTTTTAGAAACCTTTCAAAATCACACGGTGTACCATCTTCTGAGTTTCTCATGCATGTTTTCGATGTAGGAAGATGCCCTTGAACCTGGAGACTTGGGACCCATGGGATGGGTACCACGCAGTATTACTTTAAAGGGTCTGCGTTTGCTCACCCAACCTAACCCAACCTTTCAGCCTCAAGAGTGTCCACCCTTATGTCTCATCCAGCTGTGCGTGTAGATATGGTCAATCCAGGTTGCATCACAGCCTCTGAACGAATTTTGTAAGAATTTCTCTCTCTTTCACTGTCTTTGTTTTACGGGTTTTTAAAAGTAATTTAGTTTTATAATGGGGTTTAGCTGCTTTTCACGGCTGTGTTTATGCGGCTTTACACCCACTTGACTCACTTCCAGACAGATATCAATACATAGGTTTTAAGATTCTTACTAGTCACATATATTCTTGTGCGGTGAATAGGGGGTGTGGAGTCCATTTCACGGAGCAAGGAGTAGGTCTTGTCTATTACATATTGGGTGTATGGAACGGTATCTGAGCGAATTTGAAACCCTTGTTTTATGCATCACCCCACCTCACCTTTCCCGTTAAGCAGCCATAGTGTGTTTTCTAAACGTGTGACTCTGTTCTGTTTTGTAATTCAGTTCAAGTGTAGCGGTTTTTACATTCCCTCTATAAGTGATAGCTTATGATAAGTGTCTTTTTCTGTGTGACTTATTTCACTTAGAATCGTCGTACCTAAGTCCACTCATCTTGCTTCTACTAGCCTTATGACATTGATTTCATGTCTGAATGATATGCCATTGTACATAAGGACCACAACTTCTTTATCCATTTTTCTCTTTCCTGGGATATTTAAGTTGTCATGAAGTGGAGGTTCTTGTCAACAGAGCAGCCCTAAACTTTGGGGTGCCTGTGTCTTGCTGATTTTTAGTTTTCCCAATTTATACGCCCATGAGTGGACGTGCCCTATGCTCCCTAAGCTGTGTTTTTTCGATGTTTCAGAACACACCGTACACTTCTCCAGAGTGGCTGTTGGCAATTAACATCCCGCCCATCAGCGTAGCAAGGCTGCCATTTCTCCATGGCCTGTCCTGCATTTCTGGTTTTGACACTTTTTGCAGCATGACCCTTTTGACCGATGGGAAGCGAGACTTCTTTGTAGCACTGATTTGCCTTTCCAGGTTGCTTGGTTGGCCAAAAAGGGCGTATGCGTTTTTTCCTGAATATATTCAGGAAAAAACGCATACGCCCTTTTTGGCCAAGGGCATCATTGTCGACGTTTTGCCGCTTTTCATGTGCTTTAAAGGCGATTCGAATCTACCTCCTGAAACCTGTTTCCTGCAACTCTGCCTTGCTTTCAAATCCTCTTTGTTGCCTTCCCTCAATATATTTGTGGACGAGAGTTATCATTTATAACTCAGCAGGTTTGTGAATGGCAGTTCCCCTGAGCTCCATTTTTCAACTGTCTTGTTTGGGAGCTGGCCGCAAAAGCACGGGATTTCCTCAGGCCCTATTCTTGTTCCCGGCGGCAGGCTGAGCCTGTGGTTAATTCTTCTTCCTGATGGGAAAATAGAGTGACCTGTGCCTTTCCCAACACCTAGATCTAGTCTCTCATTGGTTGCCCCTCTTCCCGTTCATCCTCAGGACAAATTGCAACCTGTACAGTACAGGAGGTTAAAGGTGCTGATTCTCCAAGTAGGGAGATTGCTAGTGAAGTAGCTGGAATGTGGAACCGGAGCACAAGGAGATGAGAAATGAGGTGCGTTTTAGAAACCTTTCAAAATCACACGGTGTACCTTCTTCTGGGTACCTCATACAAGTTTTCGATGTAGGAAGATGCCCTAGAACCTGGAGATTTGGGACCCATGGGATGGGTACAATGCAGTATTACTTTAAAGGGTCTGCGTTTGCTCACCCAACCTCACCCAACCTCTCAGCTCCAAGAGTGTCCACCCTTATGTCTCATCCAGCTGTGGGTCTAGATATTGTCAATCCAGGTTGCATCACAGCCCCTGAACGAATTTTGTAAGAATTTCTCTCTCTTTCACTGTCTTTGTTTTACGCGTTTTTAAAAGTAATTTATTTTTATAATGGGGTTTAGCTGCTTTTCACGGCTGTGTTTATGCGGATTTACACCCACTTGACTCACTTCCAGACAGATATCAATACATAGGTTTTAAGATTGTTACTAGTCACATATATTCTTGTGCGGTGAAAGGGCGTGTTGAGTCCAGTTCACTGAGCAAGGAGTAGGTCTTGTCTATTACATATTGGGTGTATGGAACGGTATCTGAGCGAATTTGAACCCCTTGTTTTATGCATCACCCCACCTCACCTTTCCCGTTAAGCAGCCATAGTGTGTTTTCTAAACGTGTGATTCTGTTCTGTTCTGTAATTCAGTTCAAGTGTAACGGTTTTTACATTCCCTCTATAAGTGATAGCTTATGATAAGTGTATTTTTCTGTGTGACTTATTTCACTTAGAATCGTCGTACCTAAGTCCACTCATCTTGCTTCTACTAGCCTTATGACATTGATTTCATGTCTGAGTGATAATGCATTGTACATAAGGACCACAACTTCTTTATCCATTTTTCTCTTTCCTGGGATATTTAAGGTGTCATGAAGTGGAGGTTCTTGTCAACAGAGTAGCCCTAAACTTTGGGGTGCCTGTGTCTTGCTGATTTTTAGTTTTCCCAATTTATACGCCCATGAGTGGACGTGCCCTATGCTCCCTAAGCTGTGTTTTTTCGATGTTTCAGGACACACCGTACACTTCTCCAGAGTGGCTGTTGGCAACTTACATCCCGCTCATCAGCGTAGCAAGGCTGCCATTTCTCCATGGCCTGTCCTGCATTTCTGGTTTTGACACTTTTTGCAGCATGGCCCTTTTGACCGATTGGAAGCGAGACTACTTTGTAGCGCTGATTTGCCTTTCCAGGTTGCTTGGTTGGCCAAAAAGGGCGTATGCGTTTTTTCCTGAATATATTCAGGAAAAAACGCATACGCCCTTTTTGGCCAAGGGCATCATTGTCGACGTTTTGCCGCTTTTCATGTGCTTTACAGGCGATTCGAATCTACCTCCTGAAATCTGTTTCCTGCAATTCTGCCTTGCTTTCAAATCCTCTTCGTTGCCTTCCCTCAATATATCTGTGGATGAGAGTTATCACTTATAACTCTGCGGGTTTGTGAATTGCAGTGTCCCTGAGCTCCATTTTTCAACTCGCTTTTTTGGGAGCTGGCCGCAAATGCGCGGGATTGCCTCAGGCCCTATTCTGCTTCTGGGCGGCAGGATGAGCCTGTGGTTAATTCTTCTTCCTGATGGGAAAATAGAGTGACCTGTGCCTGTCCCAACAGCTAGATCTAGCCTCTCATTGGTTGCCTCTCTTCCCGTTCATCCTCAGAACAAATTTCAAACTGTAGGGAACAGGAGGTTAAAGGAGCTGATTCTCCAAGTAAGTTGATTGCTAGTAAAGTAGCTGGAAAGGCGAACCCGAGCACAAGGAGATGAGAAATGGGGTGTGTTTTAGAAACCTTTCAAAATCACACGGTGTACCATCTTCTGAGTTTCTCATGCATGTTTTCGATGTAGGAAGATGCCCTTGAACCTGGAGACTTGGGACCCATGGGATGGGTACCACGCAGTATTACTTTAAAGGGTCTGCATTTGCTCACCCAACCTAACCCAACCTTTCAGCCCCAAGAGTGTCCACCCTTATGTCTCATCCAGCTGTGCGTGTAGATATGGTCAATCCAGGTTGCATCACAGCCTCTGAACGAATTTTGTAAGAATTTCTCTCTTTCACTGTCTTTGTTTTACGGATTTTTAAAAGTAATTTAGTTTTATAATGGGGTTTAGCTGCTTTTCACGGCTGTGTTTATGCGGCTTTACACCCACTTGAATCACTTCCAGACAGATATCAATACATAGGTTTTAAGATTCTTACTAGTCACATATATTCTTGTGCGGTGAATAGGGGGTGTTGAGTCCAGTTCACTGAGCAAGGAGTAGGTCTTGTCTATTACATATTGGGTGTATGGAACTGTATCTGAGCGAATTTGAACCCCTTGTTTTATGCATCACCCCACCTCACCTTTCCCGTTAAGCAGCCATAGTGTGTTTTCTAAACGTGTGACTCTGTTCTGTTTTGTAATTCAGTTCAAGTGTAGCGGTTTTTACATTCCCTCTATAAGTGATAGCTTATGATAAGTGTCTTTTTCTGTGTGACTTATTTCATTTAGAATCGTCGTACCTAAGTCCACTCATCTTGCTTCTACTAGCCTTATGACATTGATTTCATGTCTGAGTGATATTCCATTGTACATAAGGACCACAACTTCTTTATCCATTTTTCTCTTTCCTGGTATAGTTAAGTTGTCATGAAGTGGAGGTTCTTGTCAACAGAGCAGCCCTAAACTTTGGGGTGCCTGTGTCTTGCTGATTTTTAGTTTTCCCAATTTACACGCCCATGAGTGGACGTGCCCTATGCTCCCTAAGCTGTGTTTTTTCGATGTTTCAGGACACACCGTACACTTCTCCAGAGTGGCTGTTGGCAACTTACATCCCGCTCATCAGCGTAGCAAGGCTGCCATTTCTCCATGGCCTGTCCTGCATTTCTGGTTTTGACACTTTTTGCAGCATGGCCCTTTTGACCGATGGGAAGCGAAACTTGTTTGTAGCGCTGATTTGCCTTTCCAGGTTGCTTGGTTGGCCAAAAAGGGCGTATGCGTTTTTTCCTGAATATATTCAGGAAAAAACGCATACGCCCTTTTTGGCCAAGGGCATCATTGTCGACGTTTTGCCGCTTTTCATGTGCTTTACAGGCGATTCGAATCTACCTCCTGAAATCTGTTTCCTGCAATTCTGCCTTGCTTTCAAATCCTCTTCGTTGCCTTCCCTCAATATATCTGTGGATGAGAGTTATCATTTATAACTCTGCGGGTTTGTGAATTGCAGTGTCCCTGAGCTCCATTTTTCAACTCGCTTTTTTGGGAGCTGGCCGCAAAAGCGCGGGATTGCCTCAGGCCCTATTCTGCTTCTGGGCGGCAGGCTGAGCCTGTGGTTAATTCTTCTTCCTGATGGGAAAATAGAGTGACCTGTGCATGTCCCAACACCTAGATCTAGTCTCTCATTGGTTGCTCTTCTTCCCGTTCATCCTCAGGACAAATTGCAACCTGTAGAGAACAGGAGGTTAAAGGTGCTGATTCTCCAAGTAAGTTGATTGCTAGTAAAGTAGCTGGAAAGGCGAACCCGAGCACAAGGAGATGAGAAATGGGGTGTGTTTTAGAAACCTTTCAAAATCACACGGTGTACCATCTTCTGAGTTTCTCATGCATGTTTTCGATGTAGGAAGATGCCCTTGAACCTGGAGATTTGGGACCCATGGGATGGGTACCACGCAGTATTACTTTAAAGGGTCTGCGTTTGCTCACCCAACCTAACCCAACCTTTCAGCCTCAAGAGTGTACACCCTTATGTCTCATCCAGCTGTGCATGTAGATATGGTCAATCCAGGTTGCATCACAGCCTCTGAACGAATTTTGTAAGAATTTCTCTCTCTTTCACTGTCTTTGTTTTACGGGTTTTTAAAAGTAATTTAGTTTTATAATGGGGTTTAGCTGCTTTTCACGGCTGTGTTTATGCGGCTTTACACCCACTTGACTCACTTCCAGACAGATATCAATACATAGGTTTTAAGATTCTTACTAGTCACATATATTCTTGTGCGGTGAATAGGGGGTGTGGAGTCCATTTCACGGAGCAAGGAGTAGGTCTTGTCTATTACATATTGGGTGTATGGAACGGTATCTGAGCGAATTTGAAACCCTTGTTTTATGCATCACCCCACCTCACCTTTCCCGTTAAGCAGCCATAGTGTGTTTTCTAAACGTGTGACTCTGTTCTGTTTTGTAATTCAGTTCAAGTGTAGCGGTTTTTACATTCCCTCTATAAGTGATAGCTTATGATAAGTGTCTTTTTCTGTGTGACTTATTTCACTTAGAATCGTCGTACCTAAGTCCACTCATCTTGCTTCTACTAGCCTTATGACATTGATTTCATGTCTGAGTGATATGCCATTGTACATAAGGACCACAACTTCTTTATCCATTTTTCTCTTTCCTGGGATATTTAAGTTGTCATGAAGTGGAGGTTCTTGTCAACAGAGCAGCCCTAAACTTTGGGGTGCCTGTGTCTTGCTGATTTTTAGTTTTCCCAATTTATACGCCCATGAGTGGACGTGCCCTATGCTCCCTAAGCTGTGTTTTTTCGATGTTTCAGAACACACCGTACACTTCTCCAGAGTGGCTGTTGGCAATTAACATCCCGCCCATCAGCGTAGCAAGGCTGCCATTTCTCCATGGCCTGTCCTGCATTTCTGGTTTTGACACTTTTTGCAGCATGACCCTTTTGACCGATGGGAAGCGAGACTTCTTTGTAGCACTGATTTGCCTTTCCAGGTTGCTTGGTTGGCCAAAAAGGGCGTATGCGTTTTTTCCTGAATATATTCAGGAAAAAACGCATACGCCCTTTTTGGCCAAGGGCATCATTGTCGACGTTTTGCCGCTTTTCATGTGCTTTAAAGGCGATTCGAATCTACCTCCTGAAACCTGTTTCCTGCAATTCTGCCTTGCTTTCAAATCCTCTACGTTGCCTTCCCTCAATATATTTGTGGACGAGAGTTATCATTTATAACTCAGCAGGTTTGTGAATGGCAGTTCCCCTGAGCTCCATTTTTCAACTGTCTTGTTTGGGAGCTGGCCGAAAAAGCACGGGATTTCCTCAGGCCCTATTCTTGTTCCCGGCGGCAGGCTGAGCCTGTGGTTAATTCTTCTTCCTGATGGGAAAATAGAGTGACCTGTGCCTTTCCCAACACCTAGATCTAGTCTCTCATTGGTTGCCCCTCTTCCCGTTCATCCTCAGGACAAATTGCAACCTGTACAGTACAGGAGGTTAAAGGTGCTGATTCTCCAAGTAGGGAGATTGCTAGTGAAGTAGCTGGAATGTGGAACCGGAGCACAAGGAGATGAGAAATGAGGTGCGTTTTAGAAACCTTTCAAAATCACACGGTGTACCTTCTTCTGGGTACCTCATACAAGTTTTCGATGTAGGAAGATGCCCTAGAACCTGGAGATTTGGGACCCATGGGATGGGTACAATGCAGTATTACTTTAAAGGGTCTGCGTTTGCTCACCCAACCTCACCCAACCTCTCAGCTCCAAGAGTGTCCACCCTTATGTCTCATCCAGCTGTGGGTCTAGATATTGTCAATCCAGGTTGCATCACAGCCCCTGAACGAATTTTGTAAGAATTTCTCTCTCTTTCACTGTCTTTGTTTTACGGGTTTTTAAAAGTAATTTATTTTTATAATGGGGTTTAGCTGCTTTTCACGGCTGTGTTTATGCGGATTTACACCCACTTGACTCACTTCCAGACAGATATCAATACATAGGTTTTAAGATTGTTACTAGTCACATATATTCTTGTGCGGTGAAAGGGCGTGTTGAGTCCAGTTCACTGAGCAAGGAGTAGGTCTTGTCTATTACATATTGGGTGTATGGAACGGTATCTGAGCGAATTTGAACCCCTTGTTTTATGCATCACCCCACCTCACCTTTCCCGTTAAGCAGCCATAGTGTGTTTTCTAAACGTGTGATTCTGTTCTGTTCTGTAATTCAGTTCAAGTGTAACGGTTTTTACATTCCCTCTATAAGTGATAGCTTATGATAAGTGTATTTTTCTGTGTGACTTATTTCACTTAGAATCGTCGTACCTAAGTCCACTCATCTTGCTTCTACTAGCCTTATGACATTGATTTCATGTCTGAGTGATATTGCATTGTACATAAGGACCACAACTTCTTTATCCATTTTTCTCTTTCCTGGGATATTTAAGGTGTCATGAAGTGGAGGTTCTTGTCAACAGAGTAGCCCTAAACTTTGGGGTGCCTGTGTCTTGCTGATTTTTAATTTTCCCAATTTATACGCCCATGAGTGGACGTGCCCTATGCTCCCTAAGCTGTGTTTTTTCGATGTTTCAGGACACACCGTACACTTCTCCAGAGTGGCTGTTGGCAACTTACATCCCGCTCATCAGCGTAGCAAGGCTGCCATTTCTCCATGGCCTGTCCTGCATTTCTGGTTTTGACACTTTTTGCAGCATGGCCCTTTTGACCGATGGGAAGCGAGACTACTTTGGAGCGCTGATTTGCATTTCCAGGTTGCTTGGTTGGCCAAAAAGGGCGTATGCGTTTTTTCCTGAATATATTCAGGAAAAAACGCATACGCCCTTTTTGGCCAAGGGCATCATTTTCCACGTTTTGCCGCTTTTCATGTGCTTTAAAGGCGATTCGAATCTACCTCCTGAAATCTGTTTCCCGCAATTCTGCCTTACTTTCAAATCCTCTTCGTTGCCTTCCCTCAATATATCTGTGGATGAGAGTTATCATTTATAACTCTGCGGGTTTGTGAATTGCAGTGTCCCTGAGCTCCATTTTTCAACTCGCTTTTTTGGGAGCTGGCCGCGAAAGCGCGGGATTGCCTCAGGCCCTATTCTGGTTCCCGGCGGCACGCTGAGCCTGTGGTTAATTCTTTTTCCTAATGGGAAAATAGAGTGACCTGTGCCTGTCCCAACACCTAGATCTAGTCTCTCATTGGTTGCCCCTCTTCCTTTCATCCTCAGGACAAATTGCAACCTGTACAGAACAGGAGGTTAAAGGTGCTGATTCTCCAAGTAGGGAGATTGCTAGTGAAGTAGCTGGAATGGCGAACCCGAGCACAAGGAGATGAGAAATGAGGTGCGTTTTAGAAACCTTTCAAAATCACACGGTGTACCTTCTTCTGGGTTCCTCATGCAAGTTTTCGATGTAGGAAGATGCCCTTGAACCTGGAGACTTGGGACCCATGGGATGGGTACCACGCAGTATTACTTTGAAGGGTCTGCGTTTGCTCACCCAACCTAACCCAACCTTTCAACCCCAAGAGTGTCCACCCTTATGTCTCATCCAGCTGTGCGTGTAGATATGGTCAATCCAGGTTGCATCACAGCCTCTGAACGAATTTTGTAAGAATTTCTCTCTCTTTCACTGTCTTTGTTTTACGGGTTTTTAAAAGTAATTTATTTTTATAATGGGGTTTAGCTGCTTTTCACCGCTGTGTTTATGCGGCTTTACACCCACTTGACTCACTTCCAGACAGATATCAATACATAGGTTTTAAGATTCTTACTAGTCACATATATTCTTGTGCGGTGAATAGGGGGTGTTGAGTCCAGTTCACGGAGCAAGGAGTAGGTCTTGTCTATTACATATTGGGTGTATGGAACGGTATCTGAGCGAATTTGAAACCCTTGTTTTATGCATCACCCCACCTCACCTTTCCCGTTAAGCAGCCATAGTGTGTTTTCTAAACGTGTGACTCTGTTCTGTTTTGTAATTCAGTTCAAGTGTAGCGGTTTTTACATTCCCTCTATAAGTGATAGCTTATGATAAGTGTCTTTTTCTGTGTGACTTATTTCACTTAGAATCGTCGTACCTAAGTCCACTCATCTTGCTTCTACTAGCCTTATGACATTGATTTCATGTCTGAGTGATATTCCATTGTACATAAGGACCACAACTTCTTTATCCATTTTTCTCTTTCCTGGGATATTTAAGGTGTCATGAAGTGGAGGTTCTTGTCAACAGAGCAGCCCTAAACTTTGGGTTGCCTGTGTCTTGCTGATTTTTAGTTTTCCCAATTTATACGCCCATGAGTGGACGTGCCCTATGCTCCCTAAGCTGTGTTTTTTCGATGTTTCAGGACACACCGTACACTTCTCCAGAGTGGCTGTTGGCAATTAACATCCCGCCCATCAGCGTAGCAAGGCTGCCATTTCTCCATGGCCTGTCCTGCATTTCTGGTTTTGACACTTTTTGCAGCATGACCCTTTTGACCGATGGGAAGCGAGACTTCTTTGTAGCACTGATTTGCCTTTCCAGGTTGCTTGGTTGGCCAAAAAGGGCGTATGCGTTTTTTCCTGAATATATTCAGGAAAAAACGCATACGCCCTTTTTGGCCAAGGGCATCATTGTCGACGTTTTGCCGCTTTTCATGTGCTTTAAAGGCGATTTGAATCTACCTCCTGAAACCTGTTTCCTGCAATTCTCCCTTGCTTTCAAATCCTCTTTGTTGCCTTCCCTCAATATATTTGTGGACGAGAGTTATCATTTATAACTCAGCAGGTTTGTGAATGGCAGTGCCCCTGAGCTCCATTTTTCAACTGTCTTGTTTGGGAGCTGGCCGCAAAAGCACGGGATTGCCTCAGGCCCTATTCTGGTTCCCGGCGGCAGGCTGAGCCTGTGGTTAATTATTTTTCCTAATGGGAAAATAGAGTGACCTGTGCCTGTCCCAACACCTAGATCTAGTCTCTCATTGGTTGCCCCTCTTCCCGTTCATCCTCAGGACAAATTGCAACCTGTACAGAACAGGAGGTTAAAGGTGCTGATTCTCCAAGTAGGGAGATTGCTAGTGAAGTAGCTGGAATGGCGAACCCGAGCACAAGGAGATGAGAAATGAGGTGCGTTTTAGAAACCTTTCAAAATCACACGGTGTACCTTCTTCTGGGTTCCTCATGCAAGTTTTCGATGTAGGAAGATGCCCTTGAACCTGGAGACTTGGGACCCATGGGATGGGTACCACGCAGTATTACTTTGAAGGGTCTGCGTTTGCTCACCCAACCTAACCCTACCTTTCAGCCCCAAGAGTGTCCACCCTTATGTCTCATCCAGCTGTGCGTGTAGATATGGTCAATCCAGGTTGCATCACAGCCTCTGAACGAATTTTGTAAGAATTTCTCTCTCTTTCACTGTCTTTGTTTTACGGGTTTTTAAAAGTAATTTATTTTTATAATGGGGTTTAGCTGCTTTTCACCGCTGTGTTTATGCGGCTTTACACCCACTTGACTCACTTCCAGACAGATATCAATACATAGGTTTTAAGATTCTTACTAGTCACATATATTCTTGTGCGGTGAATAGGGGGTGTTGAGTCCAGTTCACGGAGCAAGGAGTAGGTCTTGTCTATTACATATTGGGTGTATGGAACGGTATCTGAGCGAATTTGAAACCCTTGTTTTATGCATCACCCCACCTCACCTTTCCCGTTAAGCAGCCATAGTGTGTTTTCTAAACGTGTGACTCTGTTCTGTTTTGTAATTCAGTTCAAGTGTAGCGGTTTTTACATTCCCTCTATAAGTGATAGCTTATGATAAGTGTCTTTTTCTGTGTGACTTATTTCACTTAGAATCGTCGTACCTAAGTCCACTCATCTTGCTTCTACTAGCCTTATGACATTGATTTCATGTCTGAGTGATATTCCATTGTACATAAGGACCACAACTTCTTTATCCATTTTTCTCTTTCCTGGGATATTTAAGGTGTCATGAAGTGGAGGTTCTTGTCAACAGAGCAGCCCTAAACTTTGGGTTGCCTGTGTCTTGCTGATTTTTAGTTTTCCCAATTTATACGCCCATGAGTGGACGTGCCCTATGCTCCCTAAGCTGTGTTTTTTCGATGTTTCAGGACACACCGTACACTTCTCCAGAGTGGCTGTTGGCAATTAACATCCCGCCCATCAGCGTAGCAAGGCTGCCATTTCTCCATGGCCTGTCCTGCATTTCTGGTTTTGACACTTTTTGCAGCATGACCCTTTTGACCGATGGGAAGCGAGACTTCTTTGTAGCACTGATTTGCCTTTCCAGGTTGCTTGGTTGGCCCAAAAGGGCGTATGCGTTTTTTCCTGAATATATTCAGGAAAAAACGCATACGCCCTTTTTGGCCAAGGGCATCATTGTCGACGTTTTGCCGCTTTTCATGTGCTTTAAAGGCGATTCGAATCTACCTCCTGAAACCTGTTTCCTGCAACTCTGCCTTGCTTTCAAATCCTCTTTGTTGCCTTCCCTCAATATATTTGTGGACGAGAGTTATCATTTATAACTCAGCAGGTTTGTGAATGGCAGTGCCCCTGAGCTCCATTTTTCAACTGTCTTGTTTGGGAGCTGGCCGCAAAAGCACGGGATTGCCTCAGGCCCTATTCTGGTTCCCGGCGGCAGGCTGAGCCTGTGGTTAATTATTTTTCCTAATGGGAAAATAGAGTGACCTGTGCCTGTCCCAACACCTAGATCTAGTCTCTCATTGGTTGCCCCTCTTCCCGTTCATCCTCAGGACAAATTGCAACCTGTACAGAACAGGAGGTTAAAGGTGCTGATTCTCCAAGTAGGGAGATTGCTAGTGAAGTAGCTGGAATGGCGAACCCGAGCACAAGGAGATGAGAAATGAGGTGCGTTTTAGAAACCTTTCAAAATCACACGGTGTACCTTCTTCTGGGTTTCTCATGCAAGTTTTCGATGTAGGAAGATGCCCTTGAACCTGGAGATTTGGGACCCATGGCATGGGTATCACGCAGTATTACTTTAAAGGGTCTGCGTTTGCTCACCCAACCTAACCCAACCTTTCAGCCCCAAGACTGTCCACCCTTATGTCTCATCCAGCTGTGCGTGTAGATATGGTCAATCCAGGTTTCATCACAGCCTCTGAACGAATTTTGTAAGAATTTCTCTCTCTTTCACTGTCTTTGTTTTACGGGTTTTTAAAAGTAATTTATTTTTATAATGGGGTTTAGCTGCTTTTCACGGCTGTGTTTATGCGGCTTTACACCCACTTGACTCACTTCCAGACAGATATCAATACATAGGTTTTAAGATTCTTACTAGTCACATATATTCTTGTGCGATGAATAGGGGGTGTTGAGTCCAGTTCACGGAGCAAGGAGTAGGTCTTGTCTATTACATATTGGGTGTATGGAACGGTATCTGAGCGAATTTGAAACCCTTGTTTTATGCATCACCCCACCTCACCTTTCCGGTTAAGCAGCCATAGTGTGTTTTCTAAACGTGTGACTCTGTTCTGTTTTGTAATTCATTTCAAGTGTAGCGGTTTTTACATTCCCTCTATAAGTGATAGCTTATGATAAGTGTCTTTCTGTGTGACTTATTTCACTTAGAATCGTCGTACCTAAGTCCACTCATCTTGCTTCTACTAGCCTTATGACATTGATTTCATGTCTGAGTGATATTCCATTGTACATAAGGACCACAACTTCTTTATCCATTTTTCTCTTTCCTGGGATATTTAAGGTGTCATGAAGTGGAGGTTCTTGTCAACAGAGCAGCCCTAAACTTTGGGGTGCCTGTGTCTTGCTGATTTTTAGTTTTCCCAATTTATACGCCCATGAGTGGACGTGCCCTATGCTCCCTAAGCTGTGTTTTTTCGATGTTTCAGGACACACCGTACACTTCTCCAGAGTGGCTGTTGGCAATTAACATCCCGCCCATCAGCGTAGCAAGGCTGCCATTTCTCCATGGCCTGTCCTGCATTTCTGGTTTTGACACTTTTTGCAGCATGACCCTTTTGACCGATGGGAAGCGAGACTTCTTTGTAGCACTGATTTGCCTTTCCAGGTTGCTTGGTTGGCCCAAAAGGGCGTATGCGTTTTTTCCTGAATATATTCAGGAAAAAACGCATACGCCCTTTTTGGCCAAGGGCATCATTGTCGACGTTTTGCCGCTTTTCATGTGCTTTAAAGGCGATTCGAATCTACCTCCTGAAACCTGTTTCCTGCAACTCTGCCTTGCTTTCAAATCCTCTTTGTTGCCTTCCCTCAATATATTTGTGGACGAGAGTTATCATTTATAACTCAGCAGGTTTGTGAATGGCAGTGCCCCTGAGCTCCATTTTTCAACTGTCTTGTTTGGGAGCTGGCCGCAAAAGCACGGGATTGCCTCAGGCCCTATTCTGGTTCCCGGCGGCAGGCTGAGCCTGTGGTTAATTATTTTTCCTAATGGGAAAATAGAGTGACCTGTGCCTGTCCCAACACCTAGATCTAGTCTCTCATTGGTTGCCCCTCTTCCCGTTCATCCTCAGGACAAATTGCAACCTGTACAGAACAGGAGGTTAAAGGTGCTGATTCTCCAAGTAGGGAGATTGCTAGTGAAGTAGCTGGAATGGCGAACCCGAGCACAAGGAGATGAGAAATGAGGTGCGTTTTAGAAACCTTTCAAAATCACACGGTGTACCTTCTTCTGGGTTTCTCATGCAAGTTTTCGATGTAGGAAGATGCCCTTGAACCTGGAGATTTGGGACCCATGGCATGGGTATCACGCAGTATTACTTTAAAGGGTCTGCGTTTGCTCACCCAACCTAACCCAACCTTTCAGCCCCAAGACTGTCCACCCTTATGTCTCATCCAGCTGTGCGTGTAGATATGGTCAATCCAGGTTTCATCACAGCCTCTGAACGAATTTTGTAAGAATTTCTCTCTCTTTCACTGTCTTTGTTTTACGGGTTTTTAAAAGTAATTTATTTTTATAATGGGGTTTAGCTGCTTTTCACGGCTGTGTTTATGCGGCTTTACACCCACTTGACTCACTTCCAGACAGATATCAATACATAGGTTTTAAGATTCTTACTAGTCACATATATTCTTGTGCGATGAATAGGGGGTGTTGAGTCCAGTTCACGGAGCAAGGAGTAGGTCTTGTCTATTACATATTGGGTGTATGGAACGGTATCTGAGCGAATTTGAAACCCTTGTTTTATGCATCACCCCACCTCACCTTTCCGGTTAAGCAGCCATAGTGTGTTTTCTAAACGTGTGACTCTGTTCTGTTTTGTAATTCATTTCAAGTGTAGCGGTTTTTACATTCCCTCTATAAGTGATAGCTTATGATAAGTGTCTTTCTGTGTGACTTATTTCACTTAGAATCGTCGTACCTAAGTCCACTCATCTTGCTTCTACTAGCCTTATGACATTGATTTCATGTCTGAGTGATATTCCATTGTACATAAGGACCACAACTTCTTTATCCATTTTTCTCTTTCCTGGGATATTTAAGGTGTCATGAAGTGGAGGTTCTTGTCAACAGAGCAGCCCTAAACTTTGGGGTGCCTGTGTCTTGCTGATTTTTAGTTTTCCCAATTTATACGCCCATGAGTGGACGTGCCCTATGCTCCCTAAGCTGTGTTTTTTCGATGTTTCAGGACACACCGTACACTTCTCCAGAGTGGCTGTTGGCAATTAACATCCCGCCCATCAGCGTAGCAAGGCTGCCATTTCTCCATGGCCTGTCCTGCATTTCTGGTTTTGACACTTTTTGCAGCATGACCCTTTTGACCGATGGGAAGCGAGACTTCTTTGTAGCACTGATTTGCCTTTCCAGGTTGCTTGGTTGGCCAAAAAGGGCGTATGCGTTTTTTCCTGAATATATTCAGGAAAAAACGCATACGCCCTTTTTGGCCAAGGGCATCATTGTCGACGTTTTGCCGCTTTTCATGTGCTTTAAAGGCGATTCGAATCTACCTCCTGAAACCTGTTTCCTGCAATTCTGCCTTGCTTTCAAATCCTCTACGTTGCCTTCCCTCAATATATTTGTGGACGAGAGTTATCATTTATAACTCAGCAGGTTTGTGAATGGCAGTTCCCCTGAGCTCCATTTTTCAACTGTCTTGTTTGGGAGCTGGCCGCAAAAGCACGGGATTTCCTCAGGCCCTATTCTTGTTCCCGGCGGCAGGCTGAGCCTGTGGTTAATTATTCTTCCTGATGGGAAAATAGAGTGACCTGTGCCTTTCCCAACACCTAGATCTAGTCTCTCATTGGTTGCCCCTCTTCCCGTTCATCCTCAGGACAAATTGTAACCTGTACAGAACAGGAGGTTAAAGGTGCTGATTCTCCAAGTAGGGAGATTGCTAGTGAAGTAGCTGGAATGTGGAACCGGAGCACAAGGAGATGAGAAATGAGGTGCGTTTTAGAAACCTTTCAAAATCACACGGTGTACCTTCTTCTGGGTACCTCATACAAGTTTTCGATGTAGGAAGATGCCCTAGAACCTGGAGATTTGGGACCCATGGGATGGGTACAATGCAGTATTACTTTAAAGGGTCTGCGTTTGCTCACCCAACCTCACCCAACCTCTCAGCTCCAAGAGTGTCCACCCTTATGTCTCATCCAGCTGTGGGTCTAGATATTGTCAATCCAGGTTGCATCACAGCCCCTGAACGAATTTTGTAAGAATTTCTCTCTCTTTCACTGTCTTTGTTTTACGCGTTTTTAAAAGTAATTTATTTTTATAATGGGGTTTAGCTGCTATTCACGGCTGTGTTTATGCGGATTTACACCCACTTGACTCACTTCCAGACAGATATCAATACATAGGTTTTAAGATTGTTACTAGTCACATATATTCTTGTGCGGTGAAAGGGCGTGTTGAGTCCAGTTCACTGAGCAAGGAGTAGGTCTTGTCTATTACATATTGGGTGTATGGAACGGTATCTGAGCGAATTTGAACCCCTTGTTTTATGCATCACCCCACCTCACCTTTCCCGTTAAGCAGCCATAGTGTGTTTTCTAAACGTGTGATTCTGTTCTGTTCTGTAATTCAGTTCAAGTGTAACGGTTTTTACATTCCCTCTATAAGTGATAGCTTATGATAAGTGTATTTTTCTGTGTGACTTATTTCACTTAGAATCGTCGTACCTAAGTCCACTCATCTTGCTTCTACTAGCCTTATGACATTGATTTCATGTCTGAGTGATAATGCATTGTACATAAGGACCACAACTTCTTTATCCATTTTTCTCTTTCCTGGGATATTTAAGGTGTCATGAAGTGGAGGTTCTTGTCAACAGAGTAGCCCTAAACTTTGGGGTGCCTGTGTCTTGCTGATTTTTAGTTTTCCCAATTTATACGCCCATGAGTGGACGTGCCCTATGCTCCCTAAGCTGTGTTTTTTCGATGTTTCAGGACACACCGTACACTTCTCCAGAGTGGCTGTTGGCAACTTACATCCCGCTCATCAGCGTAGCAAGGCTGCCATTTCTCCATGGCCTGTCCTGCATTTCTGGTTTTGACACTTTTTGCAGCATGGCCCTTTTGACCGATTGGAAGCGAGACTACTTTGTAGCGCTGATTTGCCTTTCCAGGTTGCTTGGTTGGCCAAAAAGGGCGTATGCGTTTTTTCCTGAATATATTCAGGAAAAAACGCATACGCCCTTTTTGGCCAAGGGCATCATTGTCGACGTTTTGCCGCTTTTCATGTGCTTTACAGGCGATTCGAATCTACCTCCTGAAATCTGTTTCCTGCAATTCTGCCTTGCTTTCAAATCCTCTTCGTTGCCTTCCCTCAATATATCTGTGGATGAGAGTTATCACTTATAACTCTGCGGGTTTGTGAATTGCAGTGTCCCTGAGCTCCATTTTTCAACTCGCTTTTTTGGGAGCTGGCCGCAAATGCGCGGGATTGCCTCAGGCCCTATTCTGCTTCTGGGCGGCAGGATGAGCCTGTGGTTAATTCTTCTTCCTGATGGGAAATAGAGTGACCTGTGCCTGTCCCAACAGCTAGATCTAGCCTCTCATTGGTTGCCCCTCTTCCCGTTCATCCTCAGAACAAATTTCAAACTGTAGGGAACAGGAGGTTAAAGGAGCTGATTCTCCAAGTAAGTTGATTGCTAGTAAAGTAGCTGGAAAGGCGAACCCGAGCACAAGGAGATGAGAAATGGGGTGTGTTTTAGAAACCTTTCAAAATCACACGGTGTACCATCTTCTGAGTTTCTCATGCATGTTTTCGATGTAGGAAGATGCCCTTGAACCTGGAGACTTGGGACCCATGGGATGGGTACCACGCAGTATTACTTTAAAGGGTCTGCATTTGCTCACCCAACCTAACCCAACCTCTCAGCCCCAAGAGTGTCCACCCTTATGTCTCATCCAGCTGTGGGTCTAGATATGGTCAATCCAGGTTGCATCTCAGCCCCTGATCGAATTTTATAAGAATTTCTCTCTCTTTCACTGTCTTTGTTTTACGGGTTTTTAAAAGTAATTTATTTTTATAATGGGGTTTAGATGCTTTTCACGGCTGTGTTTAGGCGGATTTACACCCACATGACTCACTTCCAGACAGATATCAATACATAGGTTTTAAGATTGTTACTAGTCATATATATTCTTGTGCGGTGAATAGGGGGTGTTGAGTCCAGTTCACTGAGCAAGGAGTAAGTCTTGTGTATTACATATTGGGTGTATGGAACGGTATCTGAGCGAATTTGAACCCCTTGTTTTATGCATCACCCCACCTCACCTTTCCCGTTAAGCAGCCATAGTGTGTTTTCTAAACGTGTGACTCTGTTCTGTTTTGTAATTCAGTTCAAGTGTAGCGGTTTTTACATTCCCTCTATAAGTGATAGCTTATGATAAGTGTCTTTTTCTGTGTGACTTATTTCACTTAGAATCGTCGTACCTAAGTCCACTCATCTTGCTTCTACTAGCCTTATGACATTGATTTCATGTCTGAGTGATATTGCATTGTACATAAGGACCACAACTTCTTTATCCATTTTTCTCTTTCCTGGGATATTTAAGGTGTCATGAAGTGGAGGTTCTTGTCAACAGAGTAGCCCTAAACTTTAGGGTGCCTGTGTCTTGCTGATTTTTAGTTTTCCCAATTTATACGCCCATGAGTGGACGTGCCCTATGCTCCCTAAGCTGTGTTTTTTCGATGTTTCAGGACACACCGTACACTTTTCCAGAGTGGCTGTTGGCAACTTACATCCCGCTCATCAGCGTAGCAAGGCTGCCATTTCTCCATGGCCTGTCCTGCATTTCTGGTTTTGACACTTTTTGCAGCATGGCCCTTTTGACCGATGGGAAGCGAAACTTGTATGTAGCGCTGATTTGCCTTTCCAGGTTGCTTGGTTGGCCAAAAAGGGCGTATGCGTTTTTTCCTGAATATATTCAGGAAAAAACGCATACGCCCTTTTTGGCCAAGGGCATCATTGTCGACGTTTTGCCGCTTTTCATGTGCTTTACAGGCGATTCGAATCTACCTCCTGAAATCTGTTTCCTGCAATTCTGCCTTGCTTTCAAATCCTCTTCGTTGCCTTCCCTCAATATATCTGTGGATGAGAGTTATCATTTATAACTCTGCGGGTTTGTGAATTGCAGTGTCCCTGAGCTCCATTTTTCAACTCGCTTTTTTGGGAGCTGGCCGCAAAAGCGCGGGATTGCCTCAGGCCCTATTCTGCTTCTGGGCGGCAGGCTGAGCCTGTGGTTAATTCTTCTTCCTGATGGGAAAATAGAGTGACCTGTGCATGTCCCAACACCTAGATCTAGTCTCTCATTGGTTGCTCTTCTTCCCGTTCATCCTCAGGACAAATTGCAACCTGTAGAGAACAGGAGGTTAAAGGTGCTGATTCTCCAAGTAAGTTGATTGCTAGTAAAGTAGCTGGAAAGGCGAACCCGAGCACAAGGAGATGAGAAATGGGGTGTGTTTTAGAAACCTTTCAAAATCACACGGTGTACCATCTTCTGAGTTTCTCATGCATGTTTTCGATGTAGGAAGATGCCCTTGAACCTGGAGATTTGGGACCCATGGGATGGGTATCACGCAGTATTACTTTAAAGGGTCTGCGTTTGCTCACCCAACCTCTCAGCCCCAAGAGTGTCCACCCTTATGTCTCATCCAGCTGTGGGTCTAGATATGGTCAATCCAGGTTGCATCTCAGCCCCTGAACGAATTTTGTAAGAATTTCTCTCTCTTTCACTGTCTTTGTTTTACGGGTTTTTAAAAGTAATTTATTTTTATAATGGGGTTTAGCTGCTTTTCACGGCTGTGTTTATGCGGCTTTACACCCACTTGACTCACTTCCAGACAGATATCAATACATAGGTTTTAAGATTGTTACTAGTCACATATATTCTTGTGCGGTGAATAGGGGGTGTT
Organism: Eschrichtius robustus; assembly: GCF_028021215.1. Taxonomy (NCBI): domain Eukaryota; kingdom Metazoa; phylum Chordata; class Mammalia; order Artiodactyla; family Eschrichtiidae; genus Eschrichtius; species Eschrichtius robustus. The sequence continues at coordinate 506,494 of NW_027175280.1, forward strand.
GAGTCCAGTTCACTGAGCAAGGAGTAGGTCTTGTCTATTACATATTGGGTGTATGGAACGGTATCTGAGCGAATTTGAACCCCTTGTTTTATGCATCACCCCACCTCACCTTTCCCGTTAAGCAGCCATAGTGTGTTTTCTAAACGTGTGACTCTGTTCTGTTTTGTAATTCAGTTCAAGTGTAGCGGTTTTTACATTCCCTCTATAAGTGATAGCTTATGATAAGTGTCTTTTTCTGTGTGACTTATTTCACTTAGAATCGTCGTACCTAAGTCCACTCATCTTGCTTCTACTAGCCTTATGACATTGATTTCATGTCTGAGTGATATGCCATTGTACATAAGGACCACAACTTCTTTATCCATTTTTCTCTTTCCTGGGATATTTAAGGTGTCGTGAAGTGGAGGTTCTTGTCAACAGAGCAGCCCTAAACTTTGGGGTGCCTGTGTCTTGCTCATTTTTAGTTTTCCCAATTTATACGCCCATGAGTGGACGTGCCCTATGCTCCCTAAGCTGTGTTTTTTCCATGTTTCAGGACACACCGTACACTTCTCCAGAGTGGCTGTTGGCAATTTACATCCCGCCCATCAGCGTAGCAAGGCTGCCATTTCTCCATGGCCTGTCCTGCATTTCTGGTTTTGACACTTTTTGCAGCATGTCCCTTTTGGCCGATGGGAAGCGAGACTTCTTTGTAGCGCTGATTTGCCTTTCCAGGTTGCTTGGTTGGCCAAAAAGGGCGTATGCGTTTTTTCCTGAATATATTCAAGAAAAAACGCATACGCCCTTTTTGGCCAAGGGCATCATTGTCGACGTTTTGCCGCTTTTCATGTGCCTTAAAGGCGATTCGAATCTACCTCCTGAAATCTGTTTCCTGCAATTCTGCCTTGCTTTCAAATCCTCTTCGTTGCCTTTCCTCAATATATCTGTGGATGAGAGTTATCACTTATAACTCTGCGGGTTTGTGAATTGCAGTGTCCCTGAGCTCCATTTTTCAGCTGTCTTTTTTGAGAGCTGGCCGCAAAAGCACGGGATTGCCTCAGGCCCTATTCTGGTTCCTGGCAGCAGGCTGAGCCTGTGGTTAATTCTTCTTCCTGATGGGAAAATAGAGTGACCTGTGCCTGTCCCAACAGCTAGATCTAGTCTCTCATTGGTTCCCCCTCTTCCCGTTCATCCTCAGGACAAATTGCAACCTGTAGGGAACAGCAGGTTAAAGGTGCTGATTCTCCAAGTAGGGAGATTGCTAGTAAAGTAGCTGGAATGGCGAACCCGAGCACAAGGAGATGAGAAATGAGGTGCGTTTTAGAAACCTTTCAAAATCACACGGTGTACCATCTTCTGAGTTTCTCATGCATGTTTTCGATGTAGGAAGATGCCCTTGAACCTGGAGACTTGGGACCCATGGGATGGGTACCACGCAGTATTACTTTAAAGGGTCTGCGTTTGCTCACCCAACCTAACCCAACCTTTCAGCCTCAAGAGTGTCCACCCTTATGTCTCATCCAGCTGTGCGTGTAGATATGGTCAATCCAGGTTGCATCACAGCCTCTGAACGAATTTTGTAAGAATTTCTCTCTCTTTCACTGTCTTTGTTTTACGGGTTTTTAAAAGTAATTTAGTTTTATAATGGGGTTTAGCTGCTTTTCACGGCTGTGTTTATGCGGCTTTACACCCACTTGACTCACTTCCAGACAGATATCAATACATAGGTTTTAAGATTCTTACTAGTCACATATATTCTTGTGCGGTGAATAGGGGGTGTGGAGTCCATTTCACGGAGCAAGGAGTAGGTCTTGTCTATTACATATTGGGTGTATGGAACGGTATCTGAGCGAATTTGAAACCCTTGTTTTATGCATCACCCCACCTCACCTTTCCCGTTAAGCAGCCATAGTGTGTTTTCTAAACGTGTGACTCTGTTCTGTTTTGTAATTCAGTTCAAGTGTAGCGGTTTTTACATTCCCTCTATAAGTGATAGCTTATGATAAGTGTCTTTTTCTGTGTGACTTATTTCACTTAGAATCGTCGTACCTAAGTCCACTCATCTTGCTTCTACTAGCCTTATGACATTGATTTCATGTCTGAGTGATATGCCATTGTACATAAGGACCACAACTTCTTTATCCATTTTTCTCTTTCCTGGGATATTTAAGTTGTCATGAAGTGGAGGTTCTTGTCAACAGAGCAGCCCTAAACTTTGGGGTGCCTGTGTCTTGCTGATTTTTAGTTTTCCCAATTTATACGCCCATGAGTGGACGTGCCCTATGCTCCCTAAGCTGTGTTTTTTCGATGTTTCAGAACACACCGTACACTTCTCCAGAGTGGCTGTTGGCAATTAACATCCCGCCCATCAGCGTAGCAAGGCTGCCATTTCTCCATGGCCTGTCCTGCATTTCTGGTTTTGACACTTTTTGCAGCATGACCCTTTTGACCGATGGGAAGCGAGACTTCTTTGTAGCACTGATTTGCCTTTCCAGGTTGCTTGGTTGGCCAAAAAGGGCGTATGCGTTTTTTCCTGAATATATTCAGGAAAAAACGCATACGCCCTTTTTGGCCAAGGGCATCATTGTCGACGTTTTGCCGCTTTTCATGTGCTTTAAAGGCGATTCGAATCTACCTCCTGAAACCTGTTTCCTGCAACTCTGCCTTGCTTTCAAATCCTCTTTGTTGCCTTCCCTCAATATATTTGTGGACGAGAGTTATCATTTATAACTCAGCAGGTTTGTGAATGGCAGTTCCCCTGAGCTCCATTTTTCAACTGTCTTGTTTGGGAGCTGGCCGCAAAAGCACGGGATTTCCTCAGGCCCTATTCTTGTTCCCGGCGGCAGGCTGAGCCTGTGGTTAATTCTTCTTCCTGATGGGAAAATAGAGTGACCTGTGCCTTTCCCAACACCTAGATCTAGTCTCTCATTGGTTGCCCCTCTTCCCGTTCATCCTCAGGACAAATTGCAACCTGTACAGTACAGGAGGTTAAAGGTGCTGATTCTCCAAGTAGGGAGATTGCTAGTGAAGTAGCTGGAATGTGGAACCGGAGCACAAGGAGATGAGAAATGAGGTGCGTTTTAGAAACCTTTCAAAATCACACGGTGTACCTTCTTCTGGGTACCTCATACAAGTTTTCGATGTAGGAAGATGCCCTAGAACCTGGAGATTTGGGACCCATGGGATGGGTACAATGCAGTATTACTTTAAAGGGTCTGCGTTTGCTCACCCAACCTCACCCAACCTCTCAGCTCCAAGAGTGTCCACCCTTATGTCTCATCCAGCTGTGGGTCTAGATATTGTCAATCCAGGTTGCATCACAGCCCCTGAACGAATTTTGTAAGAATTTCTCTCTCTTTCACTGTCTTTGTTTTACGCGTTTTTAAAAGTAATTTATTTTTATAATGGGGTTTAGCTGCTTTTCACGGCTGTGTTTATGCGGATTTACACCCACTTGACTCACTTCCAGACAGATATCAATACATAGGTTTTAAGATTGTTACTAGTCACATATATTCTTGTGCGGTGAAAGGGCGTGTTGAGTCCAGTTCACTGAGCAAGGAGTAGGTCTTGTCTATTACATATTGGGTGTATGGAACGGTATCTGAGCGAATTTGAACCCCTTGTTTTATGCATCACCCCACCTCACCTTTCCCGTTAAGCAGCCATAGTGTGTTTTCTAAACGTGTGATTCTGTTCTGTTCTGTAATTCAGTTCAAGTGTAACGGTTTTTACATTCCCTCTATAAGTGATAGCTTATGATAAGTGTATTTTTCTGTGTGACTTATTTCACTTAGAATCGTCGTACCTAAGTCCACTCATCTTGCTTCTACTAGCCTTATGACATTGATTTCATGTCTGAGTGATAATGCATTGTACATAAGGACCACAACTTCTTTATCCATTTTTCTCTTTCCTGGGATATTTAAGGTGTCATGAAGTGGAGGTTCTTGTCAACAGAGTAGCCCTAAACTTTGGGGTGCCTGTGTCTTGCTGATTTTTAGTTTTCCCAATTTATACGCCCATGAGTGGACGTGCCCTATGCTCCCTAAGCTGTGTTTTTTCGATGTTTCAGGACACACCGTACACTTCTCCAGAGTGGCTGTTGGCAACTTACATCCCGCTCATCAGCGTAGCAAGGCTGCCATTTCTCCATGGCCTGTCCTGCATTTCTGGTTTTGACACTTTTTGCAGCATGGCCCTTTTGACCGATTGGAAGCGAGACTACTTTGTAGCGCTGATTTGCCTTTCCAGGTTGCTTGGTTGGCCAAAAAGGGCGTATGCGTTTTTTCCTGAATATATTCAGGAAAAAACGCATACGCCCTTTTTGGCCAAGGGCATCATTGTCGACGTTTTGCCGCTTTTCATGTGCTTTACAGGCGATTCGAATCTACCTCCTGAAATCTGTTTCCTGCAATTCTGCCTTGCTTTCAAATCCTCTTCGTTGCCTTCCCTCAATATATCTGTGGATGAGAGTTATCACTTATAACTCTGCGGGTTTGTGAATTGCAGTGTCCCTGAGCTCCATTTTTCAACTCGCTTTTTTGGGAGCTGGCCGCAAATGCGCGGGATTGCCTCAGGCCCTATTCTGCTTCTGGGCGGCAGGATGAGCCTGTGGTTAATTCTTCTTCCTGATGGGAAAATAGAGTGACCTGTGCCTGTCCCAACAGCTAGATCTAGCCTCTCATTGGTTGCCTCTCTTCCCGTTCATCCTCAGAACAAATTTCAAACTGTAGGGAACAGGAGGTTAAAGGAGCTGATTCTCCAAGTAAGTTGATTGCTAGTAAAGTAGCTGGAAAGGCGAACCTGAGCACAAGGAGATGAGAAATGGGGTGTGTTTTAGAAACCTTTCAAAATCACACGGTGTACCATCTTCTGAGTTTCTCATGCATGTTTTCGATGTAGGAAGATGCCCTTGAACCTGGAGACTTGGGACCCATGGGATGGGTACCACGCAGTATTACTTTAAAGGGTCTGCATTTGCTCACCCAACCTAACCCAACCTTTCAGCCCCAAGAGTGTCCACCCTTATGTCTCATCCAGCTGTGCGTGTAGATATGGTCAATCCAGGTTGCATCACAGCCTCTGAACGAATTTTGTAAGAATTTCTCTCTTTCACTGTCTTTGTTTTACGGATTTTTAAAAGTAATTTAGTTTTATAATGGGGTTTAGCTGCTTTTCACGGCTGTGTTTATGCGGCTTTACACCCACTTGAATCACTTCCAGACAGATATCAATACATAGGTTTTAAGATTCTTACTAGTCACATATATTCTTGTGCGGTGAATAGGGGGTGTTGAGTCCAGTTCACTGAGCAAGGAGTAGGTCTTGTCTATTACATATTGGGTGTATGGAACTGTATCTGAGCGAATTTGAACCCCTTGTTTTATGCATCACCCCACCTCACCTTTCCCGTTAAGCAGCCATAGTGTGTTTTCTAAACGTGTGACTCTGTTCTGTTTTGTAATTCAGTTCAAGTGTAGCGGTTTTTACATTCCCTCTATAAGTGATAGCTTATGATAAGTGTCTTTTTCTGTGTGACTTATTTCATTTAGAATCGTCGTACCTAAGTCCACTCATCTTGCTTCTACTAGCCTTATGACATTGATTTCATGTCTGAGTGATATTCCATTGTACATAAGGACCACAACTTCTTTATCCATTTTTCTCTTTCCTGGTATAGTTAAGTTGTCATGAAGTGGAGGTTCTTGTCAACAGAGCAGCCCTAAACTTTGGGGTGCCTGTGTCTTGCTGATTTTTAGTTTTCCCAATTTACACGCCCATGAGTGGACGTGCCCTATGCTCCCTAAGCTGTGTTTTTTCGATGTTTCAGGACACACCGTACACTTCTCCAGAGTGGCTGTTGGCAATTTACATCCCGCCCATCAGCGTAGCAAGGCTGCCATTTCTCCATGGCCTGTCCTGCATTTCTGGTTTTGACACTTTTTGCAGCATGGCCCTTTTGACCCATGGGAAGCGAAACTTCTTTGTAGCGCTGATTTGCCTTTCCAGGTTGCTTGGTTGGCCAAAAAGGGCGTATGCGTTTTTTCCTGAATATATTCAGGAAAAAACGCATACGCCCTTTTTGGCCAAGGGCATCATTGTCGACGTTTTGCCGCTTTTCATGTGCTTTACAGGCGATTCGAATCTACCTCCTGAAATCTGTTTCCTGCAATTCTGCCTTGCTTTCAAATCCTCTTCGTTGCCTTCCCTCAATATATCTGTGGATGAGAGTTATCATTTATAACTCTGCGGGTTTGTGAATTGCAGTGTCCCTGAGCTCCATTTTTCAACTCGCTTTTTTGGGAGCTGGCCGCAAAAGCGCGGGATTGCCTCAGGCCCTATTCTGCTTCTGGGCGGCAGGCTGAGCCTGTGGTTAATTCTTCTTCCTGATGGGAAAATAGAGTGACCTGTGCATGTCCCAACACCTAGATCTAGTCTCTCATTGGTTGCTCTTCTTCCCGTTCATCCTCAGGACAAATTGCAACCTGTAGAGAACAGGAGGTTAAAGGTGCTGATTCTCCAAGTAAGTTGATTGCTAGTAAAGTAGCTGGAAAGGCGAACCCGAGCACAAGGAGATGAGAAATGGGGTGTGTTTTAGAAACCTTTCAAAATCACACGGTGTACCATCTTCTGAGTTTCTCATGCATGTTTTCGATGTAGGAAGATGCCCTTGAACCTGGAGATTTGGGACCCATGGGATGGGTACCACGCAGTATTACTTTAAAGGGTCTGCGTTTGCTCACCCAACCTCTCAGCCCCAAGAGTGTCCACCCTTATGTCTCATCCAGCTGTGGGTCTAGATATGGTCAATCCAGGTTGCATCTCAGCCCCTGATCGAATTTTATAAGAATTTCTCTCTCTTTCACTGTCTTTGTTTTACGGGTTTTTAAAAGTAATTTATTTTTATAATGGGGTTTAGATGCTTTTCACGGCTGTGTTTAGGCGGATTTACACCCACATGACTCACTTCCAGACAGATATCAATACATAGGTTTTAAGATTGTTACTAGTCATATATATTCTTGTGCGGTGAATAGGGGGTGTTGAGTCCAGTTCACTGAGCAAGGAGTAGGTCTTGTGTATTACATATTGGGTGTATGGAACGGTATCTGAGCGAATTTGAACCCCTTGTTTTATGCATCACCCCACCTCACCTTTCCCGTTAAGCAGCCATAGTGTGTTTTCTAAACGTGTGACTCTGTTCTGTTTTGTAATTCAGTTCAAGTGTAGCGGTTTTTACATTCCCTCTATAAGTGATAGCTTATGATAAGTGTCTTTTTCTGTGTGACTTATTTCACTTAGAATCGTCGTACCTAAGTCCACTCATCTTGCTTCTACTAGCCTTAAGACATTGATTTCATGTCTGAGTGATATTGCATTGTACATAAGGACCACAACTTCTTTATCCATTTTTCTCTTTCCTGGGATATTTAAGGTGTCATGAAGTGGAGGTTCTTGTCAACAGAGTAGCCCTAAACTTTAGGGTGCCTGTGTCTTGCTGATTTTTAGTTTTCCCAATTTATACGCCCATGAGTGGACGTGCCCTATGCTCCCTAAGCTGTGTTTTTTCGATGTTTCAGGACACACCGTACACTTTTCCAGAGTGGCTGTTGGCAACTTACATCCCGCTCATCAGCGTAGCAAGGCTGCCATTTCTCCATGGCCTGTCCTGCATTTCTGGTTTTGACACTTTTTGCAGCATGGCCCTTTTGACCGATGGGAAGCGAAACTTGTTTGTAGCGCTGATTTGCCTTTCCAGGTTGCTTGGTTGGCCAAAAAGGGCGTATGCGTTTTTTCCTGAATATATTCAGGAAAAAACGCATACGCCCTTTTTGGCCAAGGGCATCATTGTCGACGTTTTGCCGCTTTTCATGTGCTTTACAGGCGATTCGAATCTACCTCCTGAAATCTGTTTCCTGCAATTCTGCCTTGCTTTCAAATCCTCTTCGTTGCCTTCCCTCAATATATCTGTGGATGAGAGTTATCATTTATAACTCTGCGGGTTTGTGAATTGCAGTGTCCCTGAGCTCCATTTTTCAACTCGCTTTTTTGGGAGCTGGCCGCAAAAGCGCGGGATTGCCTCAGGCCCTATTCTGCTTCTGGGCGGCAGGCTGAGCCTGTGGTTAATTCTTCTTCCTGATGGGAAAATAGAGTGACCTGTGCATGTCCCAACACCTAGATCTAGTCTCTCATTGGTTGCTCTTCTTCCCGTTCATCCTCAGGACAAATTGCAACCTGTAGAGAACAGGAGGTTAAAGGTGCTGATTCTCCAAGTAAGTTGATTGCTAGTAAAGTAGCTGGAAAGGCGAACCCGAGCACAAGGAGATGAGAAATGGGGTGTGTTTTAGAAACCTTTCAAAATCACACGGTGTACCATCTTCTGAGTTTCTCATGCATGTTTTCGATGTAGGAAGATGCCCTTGAACCTGGAGATTTGGGACCCATGGGATGGGTACCACGCAGTATTACTTTAAAGGGTCTGCGTTTGCTCACCCAACCTCTCAGCCCCAAGAGTGTCCACCCTTATGTCTCATCCAGCTGTGGGTCTAGATATGGTCAATCCAGGTTGCATCTCAGCCCCTGATCGAATTTTATAAGAATTTCTCTCTCTTTCACTGTCTTTGTTTTACGGGTTTTTAAAAGTAATTTATTTTTATAATGGGGTTTAGATGCTTTTCACGGCTGTGTTTAGGCGGATTTACACCCACATGACTCACTTCCAGACAGATATCAATACATAGGTTTTAAGATTGTTACTAGTCATATATATTCTTGTGCGGTGAATAGGGGGTGTTGAGTCCAGTTCACTGAGCAAGGAGTAGGTCTTGTGTATTACATATTGGGTGTATGGAACGGTATCTGAGCGAATTTGAACCCCTTGTTTTATGCATCACCCCACCTCACCTTTCCCGTTAAGCAGCCATAGTGTGTTTTCTAAACGTGTGACTCTGTTCTGTTTTGTAATTCAGTTCAAGTGTAGCGGTTTTTACATTCCCTCTATAAGTGATAGCTTATGATAAGTGTCTTTTTCTGTGTGACTTATTTCACTTAGAATCGTCGTACCTAAGTCCACTCATCTTGCTTCTACTAGCCTTAAGACATTGATTTCATGTCTGAGTGATATTGCATTGTACATAAGGACCACAACTTCTTTATCCATTTTTCTCTTTCCTGGGATATTTAAGGTGTCATGAAGTGGAGGTTCTTGTCAACAGAGTAGCCCTAAACTTTAGGGTGCCTGTGTCTTGCTGATTTTTAGTTTTCCCAATTTATACGCCCATGAGTGGACGTGCCCTATGCTCCCTAAGCTGTGTTTTTTCGATGTTTCAGGACACACCGTACACTTTTCCAGAGTGGCTGTTGGCAACTTACATCCCGCTCATCAGCGTAGCAAGGCTGCCATTTCTCCATGGCCTGTCCTGCATTTCTGGTTTTGACACTTTTTGCAGCATGGCCCTTTTGACCGATGGGAAGCGAAACTTGTTTGTAGCGCTGATTTGCCTTTCCAGGTTGCTTGGTTGGCCAAAAAGGGCGTATGCGTTTTTTCCTGAATATATTCAGGAAAAAACGCATACGCCCTTTTTGGCCAAGGGCATCATTGTCGACGTTTTGCCGCTTTTCATGTGCTTTACAGGCGATTCGAATCTACCTCCTGAAATCTGTTTCCTGCAATTCTGCCTTGCTTTCAAATCCTCTTCGTTGCCTTCCCTCAATATATCTGTGGATGAGAGTTATCATTTATAACTCTGCGGGTTTGTGAATTGCAGTGTCCCTGAGCTCCATTTTTCAACTCGCTTTTTTGGGAGCTGGCCGCAAAAGCGCGGGATTGCCTCAGGCCCTATTCTGCTTCTGGGCGGCAGGCTGAGCCTGTGGTTAATTCTTCTTCCTGATGGGAAAATAGAGTGACCTGTGCATGTCCCAACACCTAGATCTAGTCTCTCATTGGTTGCTCTTCTTCCCGTTCATCCTCAGGACAAATTGCAACCTGTAGAGAACAGGAGGTTAAAGGTGCTGATTCTCCAAGTAAGTTGATTGCTAGTAAAGTAGCTGGAAAGGCGAACCCGAGCACAAGGAGATGAGAAATGGGGTGTGTTTTAGAAACCTTTCAAAATCACACGGTGTACCATCTTCTGAGTTTCTCATGCATGTTTTCGATGTAGGAAGATGCCCTTGAACCTGGAGATTTGGGACCCATGGGATGGGTATCACGCAGTATTACTTTAAAGGGTCTGCGTTTGCTCACCCAACCTCTCAGCCCCAAGAGTGTCCACCCTTATGTCTCATCCAGCTGTGGGTCTAGATATGGTCAATCCAGGTTGCATCTCAGCCCCTGAACGAATTTTGTAAGAATTTCTCTCTCTTTCACTGTCTTTGTTTTAAGGGTTTTTAAAAGTAATTTATTTTTATAATGGGGTTTAGCTGCTTTTCACGGCTGTGTTTATGCGGCTTTACACCCACTTGACTCACTTCCAGACAGATATCAATACATAGGTTTTAAGATTGTTACTAGTCACATATATTCTTGTGCGGTGAATAGGGGGTGTTGAGTCCAGTTCACTGAGCAAGGAGTAGGTCTTGTCTATTACATATTGGGTGTATGGAACGGTATCTGAGCGAATTTGAACCCCTTGTTTTATGCATCACCCCACCTCACCTTTCCCGTTAAGCAGCCATAGTGTGTTTTCTAAACGTGTGACTCTGTTCTGTTTTGTAATTCAGTTCAAGTGTAGCGGTTTTTACATTCCCTCTATAAGTGATAGCTTATGATAAGTGTCTTTTTCTGTGTGACTTATTTCACTTAGAATCGTCGTACCTAAGTCCACTCATCTTGCTTCTACTAGCCTTATGACATTGATTTCATGTCTGAGTGATATGCCATTGTACATAAGGGCCACAACTTCTTTATCCATTTTTCTCTTTCCTGGGATATTTAAGGTGTCGTGAAGTGGAGGTTCTTGTCAACAGAGCAGCCCTAAACTTTGGGGTGCCTGTGTCTTGCTCATTTTTAGTTTTCCCAATTTATACGCCCATGAGTGGACGTGCCCTATGCTCCCTAAGCTGTGTTTTTTCCATGTTTCAGGACACACCGTACACTTCTCCAGAGTGGCTGTTGGCAATTTACATCCCGCCCATCAGCGTAGCAAGGCTGCCATTTCTCCATGGCCTGTCCTGCATTTCTGGTTTTGACACTTTTTGCAGCATGTCCCTTTTGGCCGATGGGAAGCGAGACTTCTTTGTAGCGCTGATTTGCCTTTCCAGGTTGCTTGGTTGGCCAAAAAGGGCGTATGCGTTTTTTCCTGAATATATTCAAGAAAAAACGCATACGCCCTTTTTGGCCAAGGGCATCATTGTCGACGTTTTGCCGCTTTTCATGTGCCTTAAAGGCGATTCGAATCTACCTCCTGAAATCTGTTTCCTGCAATTCTGCCTTGCTTTCAAATCCTCTTCGTTGCCTTTCCTCAATATATCTGTGGATGAGAGTTATCACTTATAACTCTGCGGGTTTGTGAATTGCAGTGTCCCTGAGCTCCATTTTTCAACTGTCTTTTTTGAGAGCTGGCCGCAAAAGCACGGGATTGCCTCAGGCCCTATTCTGGTTCCTGGCAGCAGGCTGAGCCTGTGGTTAATTCTTCTTCCTGATGGGAAAATAGAGTGACCTGTGCCTGTCCCAACAGCTAGATCTAGTCTCTCATTGGTTCCCCCTCTTCCCGTTCATCCTCAGGAAAAATTGCAACCTGTAGGGAACAGCAGGTTAAAGGTGCTGATTCTCCAAGTAGGGAGATTGCTAGTAAAGTAGCTGGAATGGCGAACCCGAGCACAAGGAGATGAGAAATGAGGTGCGTTTTAGAAACCTTTCAAAATCACACGGTGTACCATCTTCTGAGTTTCTCATGCATGTTTTCGATGTAGGAAGATGCCCTTGAACCTGGAGACTTGGGACCCATGGGATGGGTACCACGCAGTATTACTTTAAAGGGTCTGCGTTTGCTCACCCAACCTAACCCAACCTTTCAGCCTCAAGAGTGTCCACCCTTATGTCTCATCCAGCTGTGCGTGTAGATATGGTCAATCCAGGTTGCATCACAGCCTCTGAACGAATTTTGTAAGAATTTCTCTCTCTTTCACTGTCTTTGTTTTACGGGTTTTTAAAAGTAATTTAGTTTTATAATGGGGTTTAGCTGCTTTTCACGGCTGTGTTTATGCGGCTTTACACCCACTTGACTCACTTCCAGACAGATATCAATACATAGGTTTTAAGATTCTTACTAGTCACATATATTCTTGTGCGGTGAATAGGGGGTGTGGAGTCCATTTCACGGAGCAAGGAGTAGGTCTTGTCTATTACATATTGGGTGTATGGAACGGTATCTGAGCGAATTTGAAACCCTTGTTTTATGCATCACCCCACCTCACCTTTCCCGTTAAGCAGCCATAGTGTGTTTTCTAAACGTGTGACTCTGTTCTGTTTTGTAATTCAGTTCAAGTGTAGCGGTTTTTACATTCCCTCTATAAGTGATAGCTTATGATAAGTGTCTTTTTCTGTGTGACTTATTTCACTTAGAATCGTCGTACCTAAGTCCACTCATCTTGCTTCTACTAGCCTTATGACATTGATTTCATGTCTGAGTGATATGCCATTGTACATAAGGACCACAACTTCTTTATCCATTTTTCTCTTTCCTGGGATATTTAAGTTGTCATGAAGTGGAGGTTCTTGTCAACAGAGCAGCCCTAAACTTTGGGGTGCCTGTGTCTTGCTGATTTTTAGTTTTCCCAATTTATACGCCCATGAGTGGACGTGCCCTATGCTCCCTAAGCTGTGTTTTTTCGATGTTTCAGAACACACCGTACACTTCTCCAGAGTGGCTGTTGGCAATTAACATCCCGCCCATCAGCGTAGCAAGGCTGCCATTTCTCCATGGCCTGTCCTGCATTTCTGGTTTTGACACTTTTTGCAGCATGACCCTTTTGACCGATGGGAAGCGAGACTTCTTTGTAGCACTGATTTGCCTTTCCAGGTTGCTTGGTTGGCCAAAAAGGGCGTATGCGTTTTTTCCTGAATATATTCAGGAAAAAACGCATACGCCCTTTTTGGCCAAGGGCATCATTGTCGACGTTTTGCCGCTTTTCATGTGCTTAAAAGGCGATTCGAATCTACCTCCTGAAACCTGTTTCCTGCAATTCTGCCTTGCTTTCAAATCCTCTACGTTGCCTTCCCTCAATATATTTGTGGACGAGAGTTATCATTTATAACTCAGCAGGTTTGTGAATGGCAGTTCCCCTGAGCTCCATTTTTCAACTGTCTTGTTTGGGAGCTGGCCGCAAAAGCACGGGATTTCCTCAGGCCCTATTCTTGTTCCCGGCGGCAGGCTGAGCCTGTGGTTAATTCTTCTTCCTGATGGGAAAATAGAGTGACCTGTGCCTTTCCCAACACCTAGATCTAGTCTCTCATTGGTTGCCCCTCTTCCCGTTCATCCTCAGGACAAATTGCAACCTGTACAGAACAGGAGGTTAAAGGTGCTGATTCTCCAAGTAGGGAGATTGCTAGTGAAGTAGCTGGAATGTGGAACCGGAGCACAAGGAGATGAGAAATGAGGTGCGTTTTAGAAACCTTTCAAAATCACACGGTGTACCTTCTTCTGGGTACCTCATACAAGTTTTCGATGTAGGAAGATGCCCTAGAACCTGGAGATTTGGGACCCATGGGATGGGTACAATGCAGTATTACTTTAAAGGGTCTGCGATTGCTCACCCAACCTCACCCAACCTCTCAGCTCCAAGAGTGTCCACCCTTATGTCTCATCCAGCTGTGGGTCTAGATATTGTCAATCCAGGTTGCATCACAGCCCCTGAACGAATTTTGTAAGAATTTCTCTCTCTTTCACTGTCTTTGTTTTACGGGTTTTTAAAAGTAATTTATTTTTATAATGGGGTTTAGCTGCTTTTCACGGCTGTGTTTATGCGGATTTACACCCACTTGACTCACTTCCAGACAGATATCAATACATAGGTTTTAAGATTGTTACTAGTCACATATATTCTTGTGCGGTGAAAGGGCGTGTTGAGTCCAGTTCACTGAGCAAGGAGTAGGTCTTGTCTATTACATATTGGGTGTATGGAACGGTATCTGAGCGAATTTGAACCCCTTGTTTTATGCATCACCCCACCTCACCTTTCCCGTTAAGCAGCCATAGTGTGTTTTCTAAACGTGTGATTCTGTTCTGTTCTGTAATTCAGTTCAAGTGTAACGGTTTTTACATTCCCTCTATAAGTGATAGCTTATGATAAGTGTATTTTTCTGTGTGACTTATTTCACTTAGAATCGTCGTACCTAAGTCCACTCATCTTGCTTCTACTAGCCTTATGACATTGATTTCATGTCTGAGTGATATTGCATTGTACATAAGGACCACAACTTCTTTATCCATTTTTCTCTTTCCTGGGATATTTAAGGTGTCATGAAGTGGAGGTTCTTGTCAACAGAGTAGCCCTAAACTTTGGGGTGCCTGTGTCTTGCTGATTTTTAATTTTCCCAATTTATACGCCCATGAGTGGACGTGCCCTATGCTCCCTAAGCTGTGTTTTTTCGATGTTTCAGGACACACCGTACACTTCTCCAGAGTGGCTGTTGGCAACTTACATCCCGCTCATCAGCGTAGCAAGGCTGCCATTTCTCCATGGCCTGTCCTGCATTTCTGGTTTTGACACTTTTTGCAGCATGGCCGTTTTGACCGATGGGAAGCGAAACTTGTTTGTAGCGCTGATTTGCCTTTCCAGGTTGCTTGGTTGGCCAAAAAGGGCGTATGCGTTTTTTCCTGAATATATTCAGGAAAAAACGCATACGCCCTTTTTGGCCAAGGGCATCATTGTCGACGTTTTGCCGCTTTTCATGTGCTTTACAGGCGATTCGAATCTACCTCCTGAAATCTGTTTCCTGCAATTCTGCCTTGCTTTCAAATCCTCTTCGTTGCCTTCCCTCAATATATCTGTGGATGAGAGTTATCATTTATAACTCTGCGGGTTTGTGAATTGCAGTGTCCCTGAGCTCCATTTTTCAACTCGCTTTTTTGGGAGCTGGCCGCAAAAGCGCGGGATTGCCTCAGGCCCTATTCTGCTTCTGGGCGGCAGGCTGAGCCTGTGGTTAATTCTTCTTCCTGATGGGAAAATAGAGTGACCTGTGCATGTCCCAACACCTAGATCTAGTCTCTCATTGGTTGCTCTTCTTCCCGTTCATCCTCAGGACAAATTGCAACCTGTAGAGAACAGGAGGTTAAAGGTGCTGATTCTCCAAGTAAGTTGATTGCTAGTAAAGTAGCTGGAAAGGCGAACCCGAGCACAAGGAGATGAGAAATGGGGTGTGTTTTAGAAACCTTTCAAAATCACACGGTGTACCATCTTCTGAGTTTCTCATGCATGTTTTCGATGTAGGAAGATGCCCTTGAACCTGGAGATTTGGGACCCATGGGATGGGTATCACGCAGTATTACTTTAAAGGGTCTGCGTTTGCTCACCCAACCTCTCAGCCCCAAGAGTGTCCACCCTTATGTCTCATCCAGCTGTGGGTCTAGATATGGTCAATCCAGGTTGCATCTCAGCCCCTGAACGAATTTTGTAAGAATTTCTCTCTCTTTCACTGTCTTTGTTTTACGGGTTTTTAAAAGTAATTTATTTTTATAATGGGGTTTAGCTGCTTTTCACGGCTGTGTTTATGCGGCTTTACACCCACTTGACTCACTTCCAGACAGATATCAATACATAGGTTTTAAGATTGTTACTAGTCACATATATTCTTGTGCGGTGAATAGGGGGTGTTGAGTCCAGTTCACTGAGCAAGGAGTAGGTCTTGTCTATTACATATTGGGTGTATGGAACGGTATCTGAGCGAATTTGAACCCCTTGTTTTATGCATCACCCCACCTCACCTTTCCCGTTAAGCAGCCATAGTGTGTTTTCTAAACGTGTGACTCTGTTCTGTTTTGTAATTCAGTTCAAGTGTAGCGGTTTTTACATTCCCTCTATAAGTGATAGCTTATGATAAGTGTCTTTTTCTGTGTGACTTATTTCACTTAGAATCGTCGTACCTAAGTCCACTCATCTTGCTTCTACTAGCCTTATGACATTGATTTCATGTCTGAGTGATATGCCATTGTACATAAGGACCACAACTTCTTTATCCATTTTTCTCTTTCCTGGGATATTTAAGGTGTCGTGAAGTGGAGGTTCTTGTCAACAGAGCAGCCCTAAACTTTGGGGTGCCTGTGTCTTGCTCATTTTTAGTTTTCCCAATTTATACGCCCATGAGTGGACGTGCCCTATGCTCCCTAAGCTGTGTTTTTTCCATGTTTCAGGACACACCGTACACTTCTCCAGAGTGGCTGTTGGCAATTTACATCCCGCCCATCAGCGTAGCAAGGCTGCCATTTCTCCATGGCCTGTCCTGCATTTCTGGTTTTGACACTTTTTGCAGCATGTCCCTTTTGGCCGATGGGAAGCGAGACTTCTTTGTAGCGCTGATTTGCCTTTCCAGGTTGCTTGGTTGGCCAAAAAGGGCGTATGCGTTTTTTCCTGAATATATTCAAGAAAAAACGCATACGCCCTTTTTGGCCAAGGGCATCATTGTCGACGTTTTGCCGCTTTTCATGTGCCTTAAAGGCGATTCGAATCTACCTCCTGAAATCTGTTTCCTGCAATTCTGCCTTGCTTTCAAATCCTCTTCGTTGCCTTTCCTCAATATATCTGTGGATGAGAGTTATCACTTATAACTCTGCGGGTTTGTGAATTGCAGTGTCCCTGAGCTCCATTTTTCAACTGTCTTTTTTGAGAGCTGGCCGCAAAAGCACGGGATTGCCTCAGGCCCTATTCTGGTTCCTGGCAGCAGGCTGAGCCTGTGGTTAATTCTTCTTCCTGATGGGAAAATAGAGTGACCTGTGCCTGTCCCAACAGCTAGATCTAGTCTCTCATTGGTTCCCCCTCTTCCCGTTCATCCTCAGGACAAATTGCAACCTGTAGGGAACAGCAGGTTAAAGGTGCTGATTCTCCAAGTAGGGAGATTGCTAGTAAAGTAGCTGGAATGGCGAACCCGAGCACAAGGAGATGAGAAATGAGGTGCGTTTTAGAAACCTTTCAAAATCACACGGTGTACCATCTTCTGAGTTTCTCATGCATGTTTTCGATGTAGGAAGATGCCCTTGAACCTGGAGACTTGGGACCCATGGGATGGGTACCACGCAGTATTACTTTAAAGGGTCTGCGTTTGCTCACCCAACCTAACCCAACCTTTCAGCCTCAAGAGTGTCCACCCTTATGTCTCATCCAGCTGTGCGTGTAGATATGGTCAATCCAGGTTGCATCACAGCCTCTGAACGAATTTTGTAAGAATTTCTCTCTCTTTCACTGTCTTTGTTTTACGGGTTTTTAAAAGTAATTTAGTTTTATAATGGGGTTTAGCTGCTTTTCACGGCTGTGTTTATGCGGCTTTACACCCACTTGACTCACTTCCAGACAGATATCAATACATAGGTTTTAAGATTCTTACTAGTCACATATATTCTTGTGCGGTGAATAGGGGGTGTGGAGTCCATTTCACGGAGCAAGGAGTAGGTCTTGTCTATTACATATTGGGTGTATGGAACGGTATCTGAGCGAATTTGAAACCCTTGTTTTATGCATCACCCCACCTCACCTTTCCCGTTAAGCAGCCATAGTGTGTTTTCTAAACGTGTGACTCTGTTCTGTTTTGTAATTCAGTTCAAGTGTAGCGGTTTTTACATTCCCTCTATAAGTGATAGCTTATGATAAGTGTCTTTTTCTGTGTGACTTATTTCACTTAGAATCGTCGTACCTAAGTCCACTCATCTTGCTTCTACTAGCCTTATGACATTGATTTCATGTCTGAGTGATATGCCATTGTACATAAGGACCACAACTTCTTTATCCATTTTTCTCTTTCCTGGGATATTTAAGTTGTCATGAAGTGGAGGTTCTTGTCAACAGAGCAGCCCTAAACTTTGGGGTGCCTGTGTCTTGCTGATTTTTAGTTTTCCCAATTTATACGCCCATGAGTGGACGTGCCCTATGCTCCCTAAGCTGTGTTTTTTCGATGTTTCAGAACACACCGTACACTTCTCCAGAGTGGCTGTTGGCAATTAACATCCCGCCCATCAGCGTAGCAAGGCTGCCATTTCTCCATGGCCTGTCCTGCATTTCTGGTTTTGACACTTTTTGCAGCATGACCCTTTTGACCGATGGGAAGCGAGACTTCTTTGTAGCACTGATTTGCCTTTCCAGGTTGCTTGGTTGGCCAAAAAGGGCGTATGCGTTTTTTCCTGAATATATTCAGGAAAAAACGCATACGCCCTTTTTGGCCAAGGGCATCATTGTCGACGTTTTGCCGCTTTTCATGTGCTTAAAAGGCGATTCGAATCTACCTCCTGAAACCTGTTTCCTGCAATTCTGCCTTGCTTTCAAATCCTCTACGTTGCCTTCCCTCAATATATTTGTGGACGAGAGTTATCATTTATAACTCAGCAGGTTTGTGAATGGCAGTTCCCCTGAGCTCCATTTTTCAACTGTCTTGTTTGGGAGCTGGCCGCAAAAGCACGGGATTTCCTCAGGCCCTATTCTTGTTCCCGGCGGCAGGCTGAGCCTGTGGTTAATTCTTCTTCCTGATGGGAAAATAGAGTGACCTGTGCCTTTCCCAACACCTAGATCTAGTCTCTCATTGGTTGCCCCTCTTCCCGTTCATCCTCAGGACAAATTGCAACCTGTACAGAACAGGAGGTTAAAGGTGCTGATTCTCCAAGTAGGGAGATTGCTAGTGAAGTAGCTGGAATGTGGAACCGGAGCACAAGGAGATGAGAAATGAGGTGCGTTTTAGAAACCTTTCAAAATCACACGGTGTACCTTCTTCTGGGTACCTCATACAAGTTTTCGATGTAGGAAGATGCCCTAGAACCTGGAGATTTGGGACCCATGGGATGGGTACAATGCAGTATTACTTTAAAGGGTCTGCGTTTGCTCACCCAACCTCA
The DNA here is from genome assembly GCF_028021215.1 of Eschrichtius robustus. NCBI lineage: Eukaryota > Metazoa > Chordata > Mammalia > Artiodactyla > Eschrichtiidae > Eschrichtius > Eschrichtius robustus. The sequence continues at coordinate 525,507 of NW_027175280.1, forward strand.
CCCAACCTCTCAGCTCCAAGAGTGTCCACCCTTATGTCTCATCCAGCTGTGGGTCTAGATATTGTCAATCCAGGTTGCATCACAGCCCCTGAACGAATTTTGTAAGAATTTCTCTCTCTTTCACTGTCTTTGTTTTACGGGTTTTTAAAAGTAATTTATTTTTATAATGGGGTTTAGCTGCTTTTCACGGCTGTGTTTATGCGGATTTACACCCACTTGACTCACTTCCAGACAGATATCAATACATAGGTTTTAAGATTGTTACTAGTCACATATATTCTTGTGCGGTGAAAGGGCGTGTTGAGTCCAGTTCACTGAGCAAGGAGTAGGTCTTGTCTATTACATATTGGGTGTATGGAACGGTATCTGAGCGAATTTGAACCCCTTGTTTTATGCATCACCCCACCTCACCTTTCCCGTTAAGCAGCCATAGTGTGTTTTCTAAACGTGTGATTCTGTTCTGTTCTGTAATTCAGTTCAAGTGTAACGGTTTTTACATTCCCTCTATAAGTGATAGCTTATGATAAGTGTATTTTTCTGTGTGACTTATTTCACTTAGAATCGTCGTACCTAAGTCCACTCATCTTGCTTCTACTAGCCTTATGACATTGATTTCATGTCTGAGTGATATTGCATTGTACATAAGGACCACAACTTCTTTATCCATTTTTCTCTTTCCTGGGATATTTAAGGTGTCATGAAGTGGAGGTTCTTGTCAACAGAGTAGCCCTAAACTTTGGGGTGCCTGTGTCTTGCTGATTTTTAATTTTCCCAATTTATACGCCCATGAGTGGACGTGCCCTATGCTCCCTAAGCTGTGTTTTTTCGATGTTTCAGGACACACCGTACACTTCTCCAGAGTGGCTGTTGGCAACTTACATCCCGCTCATCAGCGTAGCAAGGCTGCCATTTCTCCATGGCCTGTCCTGCATTTCTGGTTTTGACACTTTTTGCAGCATGGCCGTTTTGACCGATGGGAAGCGAAAGTTGTTTGTAGCGCTGATTTGCCTTTCCAGGTTGCTTGGTTGGCCAAAAAGGGCGTATGCGTTTTTTCCTGAATATATTCAGGAAAAAACGCATACACCCTTTTTGGCCAAGGGCATCATTGTCGACGTTTTGCCGCTTTTCATGTGCTTTACAGGCGATTCGAATCTACCTCCTGAAATCTGTTTCCTGCAATTCTGCCTTGCTTTCAAATCCTCTTCGTTGCCTTCCCTCAATATATCTGTGGATGAGAGTTATCATTTATAACTCTGCGGGTTTGTGAATTGCAGTGTCCCTGAGCTCCATTTTTCAACTCGCTTTTTTGGGAGCTGGCCGCAAAAGCGCGGGATTGCCTCAGGCCCTATTCTGCTTCTGGGCGGCAGGCTGAGCCTGTGGTTAATTCTTCTTCCTGATGGGAAAATAGAGTGACCTGTGCATGTCCCAACACCTAGATCTAGTCTCTCATTGGTTGCTCTTCTTCCCGTTCATCCTCAGGACAAATTGCAACCTGTAGAGAACAGGAGGTTAAAGGTGCTGATTCTCCAAGTAAGTTGATTGCTAGTAAAGTAGCTGGAAAGGCGAACCCGAGCACAAGGAGATGAGAAATGGGGTGTGTTTTAGAAACCTTTCAAAATCACACGGTGTACCATCTTCTGAGTTTCTCATGCATGTTTTCGATGTAGGAAGATGCCCTTGAACCTGGAGATTTGGGACCCATGGGATGGGTATCACGCAGTATTACTTTAAAGGGTCTGCGTTTGCTCACCCAACCTCTCAGCCCCAAGAGTGTCCACCCTTATGTCTCATCCAGCTGTGGGTCTAGATATGGTCAATCCAGGTTGCATCTCAGCCCCTGAACGAATTTTGTAAGAATTTCTCTCTCTTTCACTGTCTTTGTTTTACGGGTTTTTAAAAGTAATTTATTTTTATAATGGGGTTTAGCTGCTTTTCACGGCTGTGTTTATGCGGCTTTACACCCACTTGACTCACTTCCAGACAGATATCAATACATAGGTTTTAAGATTGTTACTAGTCACATATATTCTTGTGCGGTGAATAGGGGGTGTTGAGTCCAGTTCACTGAGCAAGGAGTAGGTCTTGTCTATTACATATTGGGTGTATGGAACGGTATCTGAGCGAATTTGAACCCCTTGTTTTATGCATCACCCCACCTCACCTTTCCCGTTAAGCAGCCATAGTGTGTTTTCTAAACGTGTGACTCTGTTCTGTTTTGTAATTCAGTTCAAGTGTAGCGGTTTTTACATTCCCTCTATAAGTGATAGCTTATGATAAGTGTCTTTTTCTGTGTGACTTATTTCACTTAGAATCGTCGTACCTAAGTCCACTCATCTTGCTTCTACTAGCCTTATGACATTGATTTCATGTCTGAGTGATATGCCATTGTACATAAGGACCACAACTTCTTTATCCATTTTTCTCTTTCCTGGGATATTTAAGGTGTCGTGAAGTGGAGGTTCTTGTCAACAGAGCAGCCCTAAACTTTGGGGTGCCTGTGTCTTGCTCATTTTTAGTTTTCCCAATTTATACGCCCATGAGTGGACGTGCCCTATGCTCCCTAAGCTGTGTTTTTTCCATGTTTCAGGACACACCGTACACTTCTCCAGAGTGGCTGTTGGCAATTTACATCCCGCCCATCAGCGTAGCAAGGCTGCCATTTCTCCATGGCCTGTCCTGCATTTCTGGTTTTGACACTTTTTGCAGCATGTCCCTTTTGGCCGATGGGAAGCGAGACTTCTTTGTAGCGCTGATTTGCCTTTCCAGGTTGCTTGGTTGGCCAAAAAGGGCGTATGCGTTTTTTCCTGAATATATTCAAGAAAAAACGCATACGCCCTTTTTGGCCAAGGGCATCATTGTCGACGTTTTGCCGCTTTTCATGTGCCTTAAAGGCGATTCGAATCTACCTCCTGAAATCTGTTTCCTGCAATTCTGCCTTGCTTTCAAATCCTCTTCGTTGCCTTTCCTCAATATATCTGTGGATGAGAGTTATCACTTATAACTCTGCGGGTTTGTGAATTGCAGTGTCCCTGAGCTCCATTTTTCAACTGTCTTTTTTGAGAGCTGGCCGCAAAAGCACGGGATTGCCTCAGGCCCTATTCTGGTTCCTGGCAGCAGGCTGAGCCTGTGGTTAATTCTTCTTCCTGATGGGAAAATAGAGTGACCTGTGCCTGTCCCAACAGCTAGATCTAGTCTCTCATTGGTTCCCCCTCTTCCCGTTCATCCTCAGGACAAATTGCAACCTGTAGGGAACAGCAGGTTAAAGGTGCTGATTCTCCAAGTAGGGAGATTGCTAGTAAAGTAGCTGGAATGGCGAACCCGAGCACAAGGAGATGAGAAATGAGGTGCGTTTTAGAAACCTTTCAAAATCACACGGTGTACCATCTTCTGAGTTTCTCATGCATGTTTTCGATGTAGGAAGATGCCCTTGAACCTGGAGACTTGGGACCCATGGGATGGGTACCACGCAGTATTACTTTAAAGGGTCTGCGTTTGCTCACCCAACCTAACCCAACCTTTCAGCCTCAAGAGTGTCCACCCTTATGTCTCATCCAGCTGTGCGTGTAGATATGGTCAATCCAGGTTGCATCACAGCCTCTGAACGAATTTTGTAAGAATTTCTCTCTCTTTCACTGTCTTTGTTTTACGGGTTTTTAAAAGTAATTTAGTTTTATAATGGGGTTTAGCTGCTTTTCACGGCTGTGTTTATGCGGCTTTACACCCACTTGACTCACTTCCAGACAGATATCAATACATAGGTTTTAAGATTCTTACTAGTCACATATATTCTTGTGCGGTGAATAGGGGGTGTGGAGTCCATTTCACGGAGCAAGGAGTAGGTCTTGTCTATTACATATTGGGTGTATGGAACGGTATCTGAGCGAATTTGAAACCCTTGTTTTATGCATCACCCCACCTCACCTTTCCCGTTAAGCAGCCATAGTGTGTTTTCTAAACGTGTGACTCTGTTCTGTTTTGTAATTCAGTTCAAGTGTAGCGGTTTTTACATTCCCTCTATAAGTGATAGCTTATGATAAGTGTCTTTTTCTGTGTGACTTATTTCACTTAGAATCGTCGTACCTAAGTCCACTCATCTTGCTTCTACTAGCCTTATGACATTGATTTCATGTCTGAGTGATATGCCATTGTACATAAGGACCACAACTTCTTTATCCATTTTTCTCTTTCCTGGGATATTTAAGTTGTCATGAAGTGGAGGTTCTTGTCAACAGAGCAGCCCTAAACTTTGGGGTGCCTGTGTCTTGCTGATTTTTAGTTTTCCCAATTTATACGCCCATGAGTGGACGTGCCCTATGCTCCCTAAGCTGTGTTTTTTCGATGTTTCAGAACACACCGTACACTTCTCCAGAGTGGCTGTTGGCAATTAACATCCCGCCCATCAGCGTAGCAAGGCTGCCATTTCTCCATGGCCTGTCCTGCATTTCTGGTTTTGACACTTTTTGCAGCATGACCCTTTTGACCGATGGGAAGCGAGACTTCTTTGTAGCACTGATTTGCCTTTCCAGGTTGCTTGGTTGGCCAAAAAGGGCGTATGCGTTTTTTCCTGAATATATTCAGGAAAAAACGCATACGCCCTTTTTGGCCAAGGGCATCATTGTCGACGTTTTGCCGCTTTTCATGTGCTTAAAAGGCGATTCGAATCTACCTCCTGAAACCTGTTTCCTGCAATTCTGCCTTGCTTTCAAATCCTCTACGTTGCCTTCCCTCAATATATTTGTGGACGAGAGTTATCATTTATAACTCAGCAGGTTTGTGAATGGCAGTTCCCCTGAGCTCCATTTTTCAACTGTCTTGTTTGGGAGCTGGCCGCAAAAGCACGGGATTTCCTCAGGCCCTATTCTTGTTCCCGGCGGCAGGCTGAGCCTGTGGTTAATTCTTCTTCCTGATGGGAAAATAGAGTGACCTGTGCCTTTCCCAACACCTAGATCTAGTCTCTCATTGGTTGCCCCTCTTCCCGTTCATCCTCAGGACAAATTGCAACCTGTACAGAACAGGAGGTTAAAGGTGCTGATTCTCCAAGTAGGGAGATTGCTAGTGAAGTAGCTGGAATGTGGAACCGGAGCACAAGGAGATGAGAAATGAGGTGCGTTTTAGAAACCTTTCAAAATCACACGGTGTACCTTCTTCTGGGTACCTCATACAAGTTTTCGATGTAGGAAGATGCCCTAGAACCTGGAGATTTGGGACCCATGGGATGGGTACAATGCAGTATTACTTTAAAGGGTCTGCGTTTGCTCACCCAACCTCACCCAACCTCTCAGCTCCAAGAGTGTCCACCCTTATGTCTCATCCAGCTGTGGGTCTAGATATTGTCAATCCAGGTTGCATCACAGCCCCTGAACGAATTTTGTAAGAATTTCTCTCTCTTTCACTGTCTTTGTTTTACGGGTTTTTAAAAGTAATTTATTTTTATAATGGGGTTTAGCTGCTTTTCACGGCTGTGTTTATGCGGATTTACACCCACTTGACTCACTTCCAGACAGATATCAATACATAGGTTTTAAGATTGTTACTAGTCACATATATTCTTGTGCGGTGAAAGGGCGTGTTGAGTCCAGTTCACTGAGCAAGGAGTAGGTCTTGTCTATTACATATTGGGTGTATGGAACGGTATCTGAGCGAATTTGAACCCCTTGTTTTATGCATCACCCCACCTCACCTTTCCCGTTAAGCAGCCATAGTGTGTTTTCTAAACGTGTGATTCTGTTCTGTTCTGTAATTCAGTTCAAGTGTAACGGTTTTTACATTCCCTCTATAAGTGATAGCTTATGATAAGTGTATTTTTCTGTGTGACTTATTTCACTTAGAATCGTCGTACCTAAGTCCACTCATCTTGCTTCTACTAGCCTTATGACATTGATTTCATGTCTGAGTGATATTGCATTGTACATAAGGACCACAACTTCTTTATCCATTTTTCTCTTTCCTGGGATATTTAAGGTGTCATGAAGTGGAGGTTCTTGTCAACAGAGTAGCCCTAAACTTTGGGGTGCCTGTGTCTTGCTGATTTTTAATTTTCCCAATTTATACGCCCATGAGTGGACGTGCCCTATGCTCCCTAAGCTGTGTTTTTTCGATGTTTCAGGACACACCGTACACTTCTCCAGAGTGGCTGTTGGCAACTTACATCCCGCTCATCAGCGTAGCAAGGCTGCCATTTCTCCATGGCCTGTCCTGCATTTCTGGTTTTGACACTTTTTGCAGCATGGCCCTTTTGACCGATGGGAAGCGAGACTACTTTGGAGCGCTGATTTGCATTTCCAGGTTGCTTGGTTGGCCAAAAAGGGCGTATGCGTTTTTTCCTGAATATATTCAGGAAAAAACGCATACGCCCTTTTTGGCCAAGGGCATCATTTTCCACGTTTTGCCGCTTTTCATGTGCTTTAAAGGCGATTCGAATCTACCTCCTGAAATCTGTTTCCCGCAATTCTGCCTTACTTTCAAATCCTCTTCGTTGCCTTCCCTCAATATATCTGTGGATGAGAGTTATCATTTATAACTCTGCGGGTTTGTGAATTGCAGTGTCCCTGAGCTCCATTTTTCAACTCGCTTTTTTGGGAGCTGGCCGCGAAAGCGCGGGATTGCCTCAGGCCCTATTCTGGTTCCCGGCGGCACGCTGAGCCTGTGGTTAATTCTTTTTCCTAATGGGAAAATAGAGTGACCTGTGCCTGTCCCAACACCTAGATCTAGTCTCTCATTGGTTGCCCCTCTTCCTTTCATCCTCAGGACAAATTGCAACCTGTACAGAACAGGAGGTTAAAGGTGCTGATTCTCCAAGTAGGGAGATTGCTAGTGAAGTAGCTGGAATGGCGAACCCGAGCACAAGGAGATGAGAAATGAGGTGCGTTTTAGAAACCTTTCAAAATCACATGGTGTACCTTCTTCTGGGTTCCTCATGCAAGTTTTCGATGTAGGAAGATGCCCTTGAACCTGGAGACTTGGGACCCATGGGATGGGTACCACGCAGTATTACTTTGAAGGGTCTGCGTTTGCTCACCCAACCTAACCCAACCTTTCAACCCCAAGAGTGTCCACCCTTATGTCTCATCCAGCTGTGCGTGTAGATATGGTCAATCCAGGTTGCATCACAGCCTCTGAACGAATTTTGTAAGAATTTCTCTCTCTTTCACTGTCTTTGTTTTACGGGTTTTTAAAAGTAATTTATTTTTATAATGGGGTTTAGCTGCTTTTCACCGCTGTGTTTATGCGGCTTTACACCCACTTGACTCACTTCCAGACAGATATCAATACATAGGTTTTAAGATTCTTACTAGTCACATATATTCTTGTGCGGTGAATAGGGTGTGTTGAGTCCAGTTCACGGAGCAAGGAGTAGGTCTTGTCTATTACATATTGGGTGTATGGAACGGTATCTGAGCGAATTTGAAACCCTTGTTTTATGCATCACCCCACCTCACCTTTCCCGTTAAGCAGCCATAGTGTGTTTTCTAAACGTGTGACTCTGTTCTGTTTTGTAATTCAGTTCAAGTGTAGCGGTTTTTACATTCCCTCTATAAGTGATAGCTTATGATAAGTGTCTTTTTCTGTGTGACTTATTTCACTTAGAATCGTCGTACCTAAGTCCACTCATCTTGCTTCTACTAGCCTTATGACATTGATTTCATGTCTGAGTGATATGCCATTGTACATAAGGACCACAACTTCTTTATCCATTTTTCTCTTTCCTGGGATATTTAAGGTGTCATGAAGTGGAGGTTCTTGTCAACAGAGCAGCCCTAAACTTTGGGGTGCCTGTGTCTTGCTGATTTTTAGTTTTCCCAATTTATACGCCCATGAGTGGACGTGCCCTATGCTCCCTAAGCTGTGTTTTTTCGATGTTTCAGGACACACCGTACACTTCTCCAGAGTGGCTGTTGGCAATTAACATCCCGCCCATCAGCGTAGCAAGGCTGCCATTTCTCCATGGCCTGTCCTGCATTTCTGGTTTTGACACTTTTTGCAGCATGACCCTTTTGACCGATGGGAAGCGAGACTTCTTTGTAGCACTGATTTGCCTTTCCAGGTTGCTTGGTTGGCCAAAAAGGGCGTATGCGTTTTTTCCTGAATATATTCAGGAAAAAACGCATACGCCCTTTTTGGCCAAGGGCATCATTGTCGACGTTTTGCCGCTTTTCATGTGCTTTAAAGGCGATTTGAATCTACCTCCTGAAACCTGTTTCCTGCAATTCTCCCTTGCTTTCAAATCCTCTTTGTTGCCTTCCCTCAATATATTTGTGGACGAGAGTTATCATTTATAACTCAGCAGGTTTGTGAATGGCAGTGCCCCTGAGCTCCATTTTTCAACTGTCTTGTTTGGGAGCTGGCCGCAAAAGCACGGGATTGCCTCAGGCCCTATTCTGGTTCCCGGCGGCAGGCTGAGCCTGTGGTTAATTATTTTTCCTAATGGGAAAATAGAGTGACCTGTGCCTGTCCCAACACCTATATCTAGTCTCTCATTGGTTGCCCCTCTTCCCGTTCATCCTCAGGACAAATTGCAACCTGTACAGAACAGGAGGTTAAAGGTGCTGATTCTCCAAGTAGGGAGATTGCTAGTGAAGTAGCTGGAATGGCGAACCCGAGCACAAGGAGATGAGAAATGAGGTGCGTTTTAGAAACCTTTCAAAATCACACGGTGTACCTTCTTCTGGGTTCCTCATGCAAGTTTTCGATGTAGGAAGATGCCCTTGAACCTGGAGACTTGGGACCCATGGGATGGGTACCACGCAGTATTACTTTGAAGGGTCTGCGTTTGCTCACCCAACCTAACCCAACCTTTCAGCCCCAAGAGTGTCCACCCTTATGTCTCATCCAGCTGTGCGTGTAGATATGGTCAATCCAGGTTGCATCACAGCCTCTGAACGAATCTTGTAAGAATTTCTCTCTCTTTCACTGTCTTTGTTTTACGGGTTTTTAAAAGTAATTTATTTTTATAATGGGGTTTAGCTGCTTTTCACTGCTGTGTTTATGCGGCTTTACACCCACTTGACTCACTTCCAGACAGATATCAATACATAGGTTTTAAGATTCTTACTAGTCACATATATTCTTGTGCGGTGAATAGGGGGTGTTGAGTCCAGTTCACGGAGCAAGGAGTAGGTCTTGTCTATTACATATTGGGTGTATGGAACGGTATCTGAGCGAATTTGAAACCCTTGTTTTATGCATCACCCCACCTCACCTTTCCCGTTAAGCAGCCATAGTGTGTTTTCTAAACGTGTGACTCTGTTCTGTTTTGTAATTCAGTTCAAGTGTAGCGGTTTTTACATTCCCTCTATAAGTGATAGCTTATGATAAGTGTCTTTTTCTGTGTGACTTATTTCACTTAGAATCGTCGTACCTAAGTCCACTCATCTTGCTTCTACTAGCCTTATGACATTGATTTCATGTCTGAGTGATATTCCATTGTACATAAGGACCACAACTTCTTTATCCATTTTTCTCTTTCCTGGGATATTTAAGGTGTCATGAAGTGGAGGTTCTTGTCAACAGAGCAGCCCTAAACTTTGGGTTGCCTGTGTCTTGCTGATTTTTAGTTTTCCCAATTTATACGCCCATGAGTGGACGTGCCCTATGCTCCCTAAGCTGTGTTTTTTCGATGTTTCAGGACACACCGTACACTTCTCCAGAGTGGCTGTTGGCAATTAACATCCCGCCCATCAGCGTAGCAAGGCTGCCATTTCTCCATGGCCTGTCCTGCATTTCTGGTTTTGACACTTTTTGCAGCATGACCCTTTTGACCGTTGGGAAGCGAGACTTCTTTGTAGCACTGATTTGCCTTTCCAGTTTGCTTGGTTGGCCCAAAAGGGCGTATGCGTTTTTTCCTGAATATATTCAGGAAAAAACGCATACGCCCTTTTTGGCCAAGGGCATCATTGTCGACGTTCTGCCGCTTTTCATGTGCTTTAAAGGCGATTCGAATCTACCTCCTGAAACCTGTTTCCTGCAACTCTGCCTTGCTTTCAAATCCTCTTTGTTGCCTTCCCTCAATATATTTGTGGACGAGAGTTATCATTTATAACTCAGCAGGTTTGTGAATGGCAGTGCCCCTGAGCTCCATTTTTCAACTGTCTTGTTTGGGAGCTGGCCGCAAAAGCACGGGATTGCCTCAGGCCCTATTCTGGTTCCCGGCGGCAGGCTGAGCCTGTGGTTAATTATTTTTCCTATTGGGAAAATAGAGTGACCTGTGCCTGTCCCAACACCTAGATCTAGTCTCTCATTGGTTGCCCCTCTTCCCGTTCATCCTCAGGACAAATTGCAACCTGTACAGAACAGGAGGTTAAAGGTGCTGATTCTCCAAGTAGGGAGATTGCTAGTGAAGTAGCTGGAATGGCGAACCCGAGCACAAGGAGATGAGAAATGAGGTGCGTTTTAGAAACCTTTCAAAATCACACGGTGTACCTTCTTCTGGGTTTCTCATGCAAGTTTTCGATGTAGGAAGATGCCCTTGAACCTGGAGATTTGGGACCCATGGCATGGGTATCACGCAGTATTACTTTAAAGGGTCTGCGTTTGCTCACCCAACCTAACCCAACCTTTCAGCCCCAAGACTGTCCACCCTTATGTCTCATCCAGCTGTGCGTGTAGATATGGTCAATCCAGGTTTCATCACAGCCTCTGAACGAATTTTGTAAGAATTTCTCTCTCTTTCACTGTCTTTGTTTTACGGGTTTTTAAAAGTAATTTATTTTTATAATGGGGTTTAGCTGCTTTTCACGGCTGTGTTTATGCGGCTTTACACCCACTTGACTCACTTCCAGACAGATATCAATACATAGGTTTTAAGATTCTTACTAGTCACATATATTCTTGTGCGATGAATAGGGGGTGTTGAGTCCAGTTCACGGAGCAAGGAGTAGGTCTTGTCTATTACATATTGGGTGTATGGAACGGTATCTGAGCGAATTTGAAACCCTTGTTTTATGCATCACCCCACCTCACCTTTCCGGTTAAGCAGCCATAGTGTGTTTTCTAAACGTGTGACTCTGTTCTGTTTTGTAATTCATTTCAAGTGTAGCGGTTTTTACATTCCCTCTATAAGTGATAGCTTATGATAAGTGTCTTTCTGTGTGACTTATTTCACTTAGAATCGTCGTACCTAAGTCCACTCATCTTGCTTCTACTAGCCTTATGACATTGATTTCATGTCTGAGTGATATTCCATTGTACATAAGGACCACAACTTCTTTATCCATTTTTCTCTTTCCTGGGATATTTAAGGTGTCATGAAGTGGAGGTTCTTGTCAACAGAGCAGCCCTAAACTTTGGGGTGCCTGTGTCTTGCTGATTTTTAGTTTTCCCAATTTATACGCCCATGAGTGGACGTGCCCTATGCTCCCTAAGCTGTGTTTTTTCGATGTTTCAGGACACACCGTACACTTCTCCAGAGTGGCTGTTGGCAATTAACATCCCGCCCATCAGCGTAGCAAGGCTGCCATTTCTCCATGGCCTGTCCTGCATTTCTGGTTTTGACACTTTTTGCAGCATGACCCTTTTGACCGATGGGAAGCGAGACTTCTTTGTAGCACTGATTTGCCTTTCCAGGTTGCTTGGTTGGCCAAAAAGGGCGTATGCGTTTTTTCCTGAATATATTCAGGAAAAAACGCATACGCCCTTTTTGGCCAAGGGCATCATTGTCGACGTTTTGCCGCTTTTCATGTGCTTTAAAGGCGATTCGAATCTACCTCCTGAAACCTGTTTCCTGCAATTCTGCCTTGCTTTCAAATCCTCTTTGTTGCCTTCCCTCAATATATTTGTGGACGAGAGTTTTCATTTATAACTCAGCAGGTTTGTGAATGGCAGTGCCCCTGAGCTCCATTTTTCAACTGTCTTGTTTGGGAGCTGGCCGCAAAAGCACGGGATTGCCTCAGGCCCTATTCTGGTTCCCGGCGGCAGGCTGAGCCTGTGGTTAATTCTTTTTCCTAATGGGAAAATAGAGTGACCTGTGCCTGTCCCATCACCTAGATCTAGTCTCTCATTGGTTGCCCCTCTTCCCGTTCATCCTCAGGACAAATTGCAACCTGTAGGGAACAGGAGGTTAAAGGTGCTGATTCTCCAAGTAAGTTGATTGCTAGTAAAGTAGCTGGAAAGGCGAACCCGAGCACAAGGAGATGAGAAATGGGGTGTGTTTTAGAAACCTTTCAAAATCACACGGTGTACCATCTTCTGAGTTTCTCATGCATGTTTTCGATGTAGGAAGATGCCCTTGAACCTGGAGATTTGGGACCCATGGGATGGGTATCACGCAGTATTACTTTAAAGGGTCTGCGTTTGCTCACCCAACCTCTCAGCCCCAAGAGTGTCCACCCTTATGTCTCATCCAGCTGTGGGTCTAGATATGGTCAATCCAGGTGGCATCACAGCCCCTGAACGAATTTTGTAAGAATTTCTCTCTCTTTCACTGTCTTTGTTTTACGGGTTTTTAAAAGTAATTTATTTTTATAATGGGGTTTAGCTGCTTTTCACGGCTGTGTTTATGCGGATTTACACCCACTTGACTCTCTTCCAGACAGATATCAATACATAGGTTTTAAGATTGTTACTAGTCACATATATTCTTGTGCGGTGAATAGGGCGTGTTGAGTCCAGTTCACGGAGCAAGGAGTAGGTCTTGTCTATTACATATTGGGTGTATGGAACGGTATCTGAGCGAATTTGAACCCCTTGTTTTATGCATCACCCCACCTCACCTTTCCCGTTAAGCAGCCATAGTGTGTTTTCTAAACGTGTGACTCTGTTCTGTTTTGTAATTCAGTTCAAGTGTAGCGGTTTTTACATTCCCTCTATAAGTGATAGCTTATGATAAGTGTCTTTTTCTGTGTGACTTATTTCACTTAGAATCGTCGTACCTAAGTCCACTCATCTTGCTTCTACTAGCCTTATGACATTGATTTCATGTCTGAGTGATATTCCATTGTACATAAGGACCACAACTTTTTTATCCATTTTTCTCTTTCCTGGGATATTTAAGGTGTCATGAAGTGGAGGTTCTTGTCAACAGAGCAGCCCCAAACTTTGGGGTGCCTGTGTCTTGCTCATTTTTAGTTTTCCCAATTTATACGCCCATGAGTGGACGTGCCCTATGCTCACTAAGCTGTGTTTTTTCGATGTTTCAGGACACACCGTACACTTCTCCAGAGTGGCTGTTGGCAATTAACATCCCGCCCATCAGCGTAGCAAGGCTGCCATTTCTCCATGGCCTGTCCTGCATTTCTGGTTTTGACACTTTTTGCAGCATGTCCCTTTTGGCCGATGGGAAGCGAGACTTCTTTTTAGCGCTGATTTGCCTTTCCAGGTTGCTTGGTTGGCCAAAAAGGGCGTATGCGTTTTTTCCTGAATATATTCAGGAAAAAACGCATACGCCCTTTTTGGCCAAGGGCATCATTGTCGACGTTTTGCCGCTTTTCATGTGCCTTAAAGGCGATTCGAATCTACCTCCTGAAATCTGTTTCTTGCAATTCTGCCTTGCTTTCAATTCCTCTTCGTTGCCTTCCCTCAATATATCTGTGGATGAGAGTTATCACTTATAACTCTGCGGGTTTGTGAATTGCAGTGTCCCTGAACTCCATTTTTCAACTGTCTTTTTTGAGAGCTGGCCGCAAAAGCACGGGATTGCCTCAGGCCCTATTCTGGTTCCTGGCAGCAGGCTGAGCCTGTGGTTAATTCTTCTTCCTGATGGGAAAATAGAGTGACCTGTGCCTGTCCCAACAGCTAGATCCAGTCTCTCATTGGTTCCCCCTCTTCCCGTTCATCCTCAGGACAAATTGCAACCTGTAGGGAACAGGAGGTTAAAGGTGCTGATTCTCCAAGTAGGGAGATTGCTAGTAAAGTAGCTGGAATGGCGAACCCGAGCACAAGGAGATGAGAAATGAGGTGCGTTTTAGAAACCTTTCAAAATCACACGGTGTACCATCTTCTGAGTTTCTCATGCATGTTTTCGATGTAGGAAGATGCCCTTGAACCTGGAGACTTGGGACCCATGGGATGGGTACCACGCAGTATTACTTTGAAGGGTCTGCGTTTGCTCACCCAACCTAACCCAACCTTTCAGCCCCAAGAGTGTCCACCCTTATGTCTCATCCAGCTGTGCGTGTAGATATGGTCAATCCAGGTTGCATCACAGCCTCTGAACGAATTTTGTAAGAATTTCTCTCTCTTTCACTGTCTTTGTTTTACGGGTTTTTAAAAGTAATTTATTTTTATAATGGGGTTTAGCTGCTTTTCACGGCTGTGTTTATGCGGCTTTACACCCACTTGACTCACTTCCAGACAGATATCAATACATAGGTTTTAAGATTCTTACTAGTCACATATATTCTTGTGCGGTGAATAGGGGGTGTTGAGTCCAGTTCACGGAGCAAGTAGTAGGTCTTGTCTATTACATACTGGGTGTATGGAACGGTATCTGAGCGAATTTGAACCCCTTGTTTTATGCATCACCCCACCTCACCTTTCCCGTTAAGCAGCCATAGTGTGTTTTCTAAACGTGTGACTCTGTTCTGTTTTGTAATTCAGTTCAAGTGTAGCGGTTTTTACATTCCCTCTATAAGTGATAGCTTATGATAAGTGTCTTTTTCTGTGTGACTTATTTCACTTAGAATCGTCGTACCTAAGTCCACTCATCTTGCTTCTACTAGCCTTATGACATTGATTTCATGTCTGAGTGATATTCCATTGTACATAAGGACCACAACTTCTTTATCCATTTTTCTCTTTCCTGGGATATTTAAGGTGTCATGAAGTGGAGGTTCTTGTCAACAGAGCAGCCCTAAACTTTGGGGTGCCTGTGTCTTGCTGATTTTTAGTTTTCCCAATTTATACGCCCATGAGTGGACGTGCCCTATGCTCCCTAAGCTGTGTTTTTTCGATGTTTCAGGACACACCGTACACTTCTCCAGAGTGGCTGTTGGCAATTAACATCCCGCCCATCAGCGTAGCAAGGCTGCCATTTCTCCATGGCCTGTCCTGCATTTCTGGTTTTGACACTTTTTGCAGCATGACCCTTTTGACCGATGGGAAGCGAGACTTCTTTGTAGCACTGATTTGCCTTTCCAGGTTGCTTGGTTGGCCAAAAAGGGCGTATGCGTTTTTTCCTGAATATATTCAGGAAAAAACGCATACGCCCTTTTTGGCCAAGGGCATCATTGTCGAGGTTTTGCCGCTTTTCATGTGCTTTAAAGGCGATTCGAATCTACCTCCTGAAACCTGTTTCCTGCAATTCTGCCTTGCTTTCAAATCCTCTTTGTTGCCTTCCCTCAATATATTTGTGGACGAGAGTTATCATTTATAACTCAGCAGGTTTGTGAATGGCAGTGCCCCTGAGCTCCATTTTTCAACTGTCTTGTTTGGGAGCTGGCCGCAAAAGCACGGGATTGCCTCAGGCCCTATTCTGGTTCCCGGCGGCACGCTGAGCCTGTGGTTAATTCTTTTTCCTAATGGGAAAATAGAGTGACCTGTGCCTGTCCCAACACCTAGATCTAGTCTCTCATTGGTTGCCCCTCTTCCTTTCATCCTCAGGACAAATTGCAACCTGTACAGAACAGGAGGTTAAAGGTGCTGATTCTCCAAGTAGGGAGATTGCTAGTGAAGTAGCTGGAATGGCGAACCCGAGCACAAGGAGATGAGAAATGAGGTGCGTTTTAGAAACCTTTCAAAATCACACGGTGTACCTTCTTCTGGGTTCCTCATGCAAGTTTTCGATGTAGGAAGATGCCCTTGAACCTGGAGACTTGGGACCCATGGGATGGGTACCACGCAGTATTACTTTGAAGGGTCTGCGTTTGCTCACCCAACCTAACCCAACCTTTCAGCCCCAAGAGTGTCCATCCTTATGTCTCATCCAGCTGTGCGTGTAGATATGGTCAATCCAGGTTGCATCACAGCCTCTGAACGAATTTTGTAAGAATTTCTCTCTCTTTCACTGTCTTTGTTTTACGGGTTTTTAAAAGTAATTTATTTTTATAATGGGGTTTAGCTGCTTTTCACGGCTGTGTTTATGCGGCTTTACACCCACTTGACTCACTTCCAGACAGATATCAATACATAGGTTTTAAGATTCTTACTAGTCACATATATTCTTGTGCGGTGAATAGGGGGTGTTGAGTCCAGTTCACGGAGCAAGGAGTAGGTCTTGTCTATTACATATTGGGTGTATGGAATGGTATCTGAGCGAATTTGAAACCCTTGTTTTATGCATCACCCCACCTCACCTTTCCCGTTAAGCAGCCATAGTGTGTTTTCTAAACGTGTGACTCTGTTCTGTTTTGTAATTCAGTTCAAGTGTAGCGGTTTTTACATTCCCTCTATAAGTGATAGCTTATGATAAGTGTCTTTTTCTGTGTGACTTATTTCACTTAGAATCGTCGTACCTAAGTCCACTCATCTTGCTTCTACTAGCCTTATGACATTGATTTCATGTCTGAGTGATATTCCATTGTACATAAGGACCACAACTTCTTTATCCATTTTTCTCTTTCCTGGGATATTTAAGGTGTCATGAAGTGGAGGTTCTTGTCAACAGAGCAGCCCTAAACTTTGGGTTGCCTGTGTCTTGCTGATTTTTAGTTTTCCCAATTTATACGCCCATGAGTGGACGTGCCCTATGCTCCCTAAGCTGTGTTTTTTCGATGTTTCAGGACACACCGTACACTTCTCCAGAGTGGCTGTTGGCAATTAACATCCCGCCCATCAGCGTAGCAAGGCTGCCATTTCTCCATGGCCTGTCCTGCATTTCTGGTTTTGACACTTTTTGCAGCATGACCCTTTTGACCGATGGGAAGCGAGACTTCTTTGTAGCACTGATTTGCCTTTCCAGGTTGCTTGGTTGGCCAAAAAGGGCGTATGCGTTTTTTCCTGAATATATTCAGGAAAAAACGCATACGCACTTTTTGGCCAAGGGCATCATTGTCGACGTTTTGCCGCTTTTCATGTGCTTTAAAGGCGATTCGAATCTACCTCCTGAAACCTGTTTCCTGCAATTCTGCCTTGCTTTCAAATCCTCTTTGTTGCCTTCCCTCAATATATTTGTGGACGAGAGTTATCATTTATAACTCAGCAGGTTTGTGAATGGCAGTGCCCCTGAGCTCCATTTTTCAACTCTCTTGTTTGGGAGCTGGCCGCAAAAGCACGGGATTGCCTCAGGCCCTATTCTGGTTCCCGGCGGCACGCTGAGCCTGTGGTTAATTCTTTTTCCTAATGGGAAAATAGAGTGACCTGTGCCTGTCAAAACACCTAGATCTAGTCTCTCATTGGTTGCCCCTCTTCCCGTTCACCCTCAGGACAAATTGCAACCTGTACAGAACAGGAGGTTAAAGGTGCTGATTCTCCAAGTAGGGAGATTGCTAGTGAAGTAGCTGGAATGGCGAACCCGAGCACAAGGAGATGAGAAATGAGGTGCGTTTTAGAAACCTTTCAAAATCACACGGTGTACCTTCTTCTGGGTTCCTCATGCAAGTTTTCGATGTAGGAAGATGCCCTTGAACCTGGAGATTTGGGACCCATGGGATGGGTACCATGCAGTATTACTTTAAAGGGTCTGCGTTTGCTCACCCAACCTCACCCAACCTCTCAGCCCCAAGAGTGTCCACCCTTATGTCTCATCCAGCTGTGGGTCTAGATATGGTCAATCCAGGTTGCATCACAGCCCCTGAACGAATTTTGTAAGAATTTCTCTCTCTTTCACTGTCTTTGTTTTACGGGTTTTTAAAAGTAATTTATTTTTATAATGGGGTTTAGCTGCTTTTCACGGCTGTGTTTATGCGGATTTACACCCACTTGACTCACTTCCAGACAGATATCAATACATAGGTTTTAAGATTGTTACTAGTCACATATATTCTTGTGCGGTGAATAGGGCGTGTTGAGTCCAGTTCACTGAGCAAGGAGTAGGTCTTGTCTATTACATATTGGGTGTATGGAACGGTATCTGAGCGAATTTGAACCCCTTGTTTTATGCATCACCCCACCTCACCTTTCCCGTTAAGCAGCCATAGTGTGTTTTCTAAACGTGTGATTCTGTTCTGTTCTGTAATTCAGTTCAAGTGTAGCGGTTTTTACATTCCCTCTATAAGTGATAGCTTATGATAAGTGTCTTTTTCTGTGTGACTTATTTCACTTAGAATCGTCGTACCTAAGTCCACTCATCTTGCTTCTACTAGCCTTACGACATTGATTTCATGTCTGAGTGATATTGCTTTGTACATAAGGACCACAACTTCTTTATCCATTTTTCTCTTTCCTGGGATATTTAAGGTGTCATGAAGTGGAGGTTCTTGTCAACAGAGCAGCCCCAAACTTTGGGGTGCCTGTGTCTTGCTGATTTTTAGTTTTCCCAATTTATACGCCCATGAGTGGACGTGCCCTATGCTCCCTAAGCTGTGTTTTTTCGATGTTTCAGGACACACCGTACACTTTTCCAGAGTGGCTGTTGGCAATTTACATCCCGCTCATCAGCGTAGCAAGGCTGCCATTTCTCCATGGCCTGTCCTGCATTTCTGGTTTTGACACTTTTTGCAGCATGACCCTTTTGACCGATGGGAAGCGAGACTTCTTTGTAGCGCTGATTTGCCTTTCCAGGTTGCTTGGTTGGCCAAAAAGGGCGTATGCATTTTTTCCTGAATATATTCAGGAAAAAAACGCATACGCCCTTTTTGGCCAAGGGCATCATTGTCGACGTTTTGCCACTTTTCATGTGCTTTACAGGCGATTCGAATCTACCTCCTGAAATCTGTTTCCTGCAATTCTGCCTTGCTTTCAAATCCTCTTCGTTGCCTTCCCTCAATATATCTGTGGATGAGAGTTATCATTTATAACTCTGCGGGTTTGTGAATTGCAGTGTCCCTGAGCTCCATTTTTCAACTCGCTTTTTTGGGAGCTGGCCGCAAAAGCGCGGGATTGCCTCAGGCCCTATTGTGCTTCTGGGCGGCAGGCTGAGCCTGTGGTTAATTCTTCTTCCTGATGGGAAAATAGAGTGACCTGTGCCTGTCCCGACACCTAGATCTAGTCTCTCATTGGTTGCCCCTCTTCCCGTTCATCCTCAGGACAAATTGCAACCTGTAAGGAACAGGAGGTTAAAGGTGCTGATTCTCCAAGTAGGGAGATTGCTAGTGAAGTAGCTGGAATGGCGAACCCGAGCACAAGGAGATGAGAAATGAGGTGCGTTTTAGAAACCTTTCAAAATCACACGGTGTACCTTCTTCTGGGTTCCTCATGCAAGTTTTCGATGTAGGAAGATGCCCTTGAAGCTGGAGATTTGGGACCCATGGGATGGGTACCATGCAGTATTACTTTAAAGGGTCTGCGTTTGCTCACCCAACCTCACCCAACCTCTAAGCCCCAAGAGTGTCCACCCTTATGTCTCATCCAGCTGTGGGTCTAGATATGGTCAATCCAGGTTGCATCACAGCCCCTGAACGAATTTTGTAAGAATTTCTCTCTCTTTCACTGTCTTTGTTTTACGGGTTTTTAAAAGTAATTTATTTTTATAATGGGGTTTAGCTGCTTTTCACGGCTGTGTTTATGCGGATTTACACCCACTTGACTCACTTCCAGACAGATATCAATACATAGGTTTTAAGATTGTTACTAGTCACATATATTCTTGTTCGGTGAATAGGGGGTGTTGAGTCCAGTTCACTGAGCAAGGAGTAGGTCTTGTCTATTACATATTGGGTGTATGGAACGGTATCTGAGCAAATTTGAACCCCTTGTTTTATGCATCACCCCACCTCACCTTTCCCGTTAAGCAGACATAGTGTGTTTTCTAAACGTGTGACTCTGTTCTGTTTTGTAATTCAGTTCAAGTGTAGCGGTTTTTACATTCCCTCTATAAGTGATAGCTTATGATAAGTGTCTTTTTCTGTGTGACTTATTTCACTTAGAATCGTCGTACCTAAGTCCATTCATCTTGCTTCTACTAGCCTTATGACATTGATTTCATGTCTGAGTGATATTGCATTGTACATAAGGACCACAACTTCTTTATCCATTTTTCTCTTTCCTGGGATATTTAAGGTGTCATGAAGTGGAGGTTCTTGTCAACAGAGCAGCCCTAAACTTTGGGGTGCCTGTGTCTTGCTGATTTTTAGTTTTCCCAATTTATACGCCCATGAGTGGACGTGCCCTATGCTCCCTAAGCTGTGTTTTTTCGATGTTTCAGGACACACCGTACACTTCTCCTGAGTGGCTGTTGGCAACTTACATCCCGCTCATCAGCGTAGCAAGGCTTCCATTTCTCCATGGCCTGTCCTGCATTTCTGGTTTTGACACTTTTTGCAGCATGGCCCTTTTGACCGATGGGAAGCGAGACTTCTTTGTAGCGCTGATTTGCCTTTCCAGGTTGCTTGGTTGGCCAAAAAGGGCGTATGCGTTTTTTCCTGAATATATTCTGGAAAAAACGCATACGCCCTTTTTGGCCAAGGGCATCATTGTCGACGTTTTGCCGCTTTTCATGTGCTTTACAGGCGATTCGAATCTACCTCCTGAAATCTGTTTCCTGCAATTCTGCCTTGCTTTCAAATCCTCTTCGTTGCCTTCCCTCAATATATCTGTGGATGAGAGTTATCATTTATAACTCTGCGGGTTTGTGAATTGCAGTGTCCCTGAGCTCCATTTTTCAACTCGCTTTTTTGGGAGCTGGCCGCAAAAGCGCGGGATTGCCTCAGGCCCTATTGTGCTTCTGGGCGGCAGGCTGAGCCTGTGATTAAATCTTCTTCCTGATGGGAAAATAGAGTGACCTGTGCCTGTCCCAACACCTAGATCTAGTCTCTCATTGGTTGCCCCTCTTCCCGTTCATCCTCAGGACAAATTGCAACCTGTAGGGAACAGGAGGTTAAAGGTGCTGATTCTCCAAGTAAGTTGATTGCTAGTAAAGTAGCTGGAAAGGCGAACCCGAGCACAAGGAGATGAGAAATGGGGTGTGTTTTAGAAACCTTTCAAAATCACACGGTGTACCATCTTCTGAGTTTCTCATGCATGTTTTCGATGTAGGAAGATGCCCTTGAACCTGGAGATTTGGGACCCATGGGATGGGTATCACGCAGTATTACTTTAAAGGGTCTGCGTTTGCTCACCCAACCTCTCAGCCCCAAGAGTGTCCACCCTTATGTCTCATCCAGCTGTGGGTCTAGATATGGTCAATCCAGGTGGCATCACAGCCCCTGAACGAATTTTGTAAGAATTTCTCTCTCTTTCACTGTCTTTGTTTTACGGGTTTTTAAAAGTAATTTATTTTTATAATGGGGTTTAGCTGCTTTTCACGGCTGTGTTTATGCGGATTTACACCCACTTGACTCACTTCCAGACAGATATCAATACATAGGTTTTAAGATTGTTACTAGTCACATATATTCTTGTGCGGTGAATAGGGCGTGTTGAGTCCAGTTCACGGAGCAAGAAGTAGGTCTTGTCTATTACATATTGGGTGTATGGAACGGTATCTGAGCAAATTTGAACCCCTTGTTTTATGCATCACCCCACCTCACCTTTCCCGTTAAGCAGCCATAGTGTGTTTTCTAAACGTGTGACTCTGTTCTGTTTTGTAATTCAGTTCAAGTGTAGCGGTTTTTACATTCCCTCTATAAGTGATAGCTTATGATAAGTGTCTTTTTCTGTGTGAGTTATTTCACTTAGAATCGTCGTACCTAAGTCCACTCATCTTGCTTCTACTAGCCTTATGACATTGATTTCATGTCTGAGTGATATTCCATTGTACATAAGGACCACAACTTTTTTATCCATTTTTCTCTTTCCTGGGATATTTAAGGTGTCATGAAGTGGAGGTTCTTGTCAACAGAGCAGCCCCAAACTTTGGGGTGCCTGTGTCTTGCTCATTTTTAGTTTTCCCAATTTATACGCCCATGAGTGGACGTGCCCTATGCTCACTAAGCTGTGTTTTTTCGATGTTTCAGGACACACCGTACACTTCTCCAGAGTGGCTGTTGGCAATTAACATCCCGCCCATCAGCGTAGCAAGGCTGCCATTTCTCCATGGCCTGTCCTGCATTTCTGGTTTTGACACTTTTTGCAGCATGTCCCTTTTGGCCGATGGGAAGCGAGACTTCTTTTTAGCGCTGATTTGCCTTTCCAGGTTGCTTGGTTGGCCAAAAAGGGCGTATGCGTTTTTTCCTGAATATATTCAGGAAAAAACGCATACGCCCTTTTTGGCCAAGGGCATCATTGTCGACGTTTTGCCGCTTTTCATGTGCCTTAAAGGCGATTCGAATCTACCTCCTGAAATCTGTTTCTTGCAATTCTGCCTTGCTTTCAAATCCTCTTCGTTGCCTTCCCTCAATATATCTGTGGATGAGAGTTATCACTTATAACTCTGCGGGTTTGTGAATTGCAGTGTCCCTGAGCTCCATTTTTCAACTGTCTTTTTTGAGAGCTGGCCGCAAAAGCACGGGATTGCCTCAGGCCCTATTCTGGTTCCTGGCAGCAGGCTGAGCCTGTGGTTAATTCTTCTTCCTGATGGGAAAATAGAGTGACCTGTGCCTGTCCCAACAGCTAGATCTAGTCTCTCATTGGTTCCCCCTCTTCCCGTTCATCCTCAGGACAAATTGCAACCTGTAGGGAACAGGAGGTTAAAGGTGCTGATTCTCCAAGTAGGGAGATTGCTAGTGAAGTAGCTGGAATGGCGAACCCGAGCACAAGGAGATGAGAAATGAGGTGCGTTTTAGAAACCTTTCAAAATCACACGGTGTACCTTCTTCTGGGTTCCTCATGCAAGTTTTCGATGTAGGAAGATGCCCTTGAACCTGGAGACTTGGGACCCATGGGATGGGTACCACGCAGTATTACTTTGAAGCGTCTGCGTTTGCTCACCCAACCTAACCCAACCTTTCAGCCCCAAGAGTGTCCACCCTTATGTCTCATCCATCTGTGCGTGTAGATATGGTCAATCCAGGTTGCATCACAGCCTCTGAACGAATTTTGTAAGAATTTTTCTCTCTTTCACTGTCTTTGTTTTACGGGTTTTTAAAAGTAATTTATTTTTATAATGGGGTTTAGCTGCTTTTCACGGCTGTGTTTATGTGGCTTTACACCCACTTGACTCACTTCCAGACAGATATCAATACATAGGTTTTAAGATTCTTACTAGTCACATATATTCTTGTGCGGTGAATAGGGGGTGTTGAGTCCAGTTCACGGAGCAAGGAGTAGGTCTTGTCTATTACATATTGGGTGTATGGAACGGTATCTGAGCGAATTTGAACCCCTTGTTTTATGCATCACCCCACCTCACCTTTCCCGTTAAGCAGCCATAGTGTGTTTTCTAAACGTGTGACTCTGTTCTGTTTTGTAATTCAGTTCAAGTG
The DNA here is from genome assembly GCF_028021215.1 of Eschrichtius robustus. Classification (NCBI taxonomy): domain Eukaryota; kingdom Metazoa; phylum Chordata; class Mammalia; order Artiodactyla; family Eschrichtiidae; genus Eschrichtius; species Eschrichtius robustus. Next base: position 548,837 of record NW_027175280.1, read on the forward strand.
TAGCGGTTTTTACATTCCCTCTATAAGTGATAGCTTATGATAAGTGTCTTTTTCTGTGTGACTTATTTCCCTTAGAATCGTCGTACCTAAGTCCACTCATCTTGCTTCTACTAGCCTTATGACATTGATTTCATGTCTGAGTGATATTCCATTGTACATAAGGACCACAACTTTTTTATCCATTTTTCTCTTTCCTGGGATATTTAAGGTGTCATGAAGTGGAGGTTCTTGTCAACAGAGCAGCCCCAAACTTTGGGGTGTCTGTGTCTTGCTCATTTTTATTTTTCCGAATTTATACGCCCATGAGTGGATGTGCCCTATGCTCCCTAAGCTGTGTTTTTTCGATGTTTCAGGACACACCGTACACTTCTCCAGAGTGGCTGTTGGCAATTAACATCCCGCCCATCAGCGTAGCAAGGCTGCCATTTCTCCATGGCCTGTCCTGCATTTCTGGTTTTGACACTTTTTGCAGCATGACCCTTTTGACCGATGGGAAGCGAGACTTCTTTGTAGCACTGATTTGCCTTTCCAGGTTGCTTGGTTGGCCAAAAAGGGCGTATGCGTTTTTTCCTGAATATATTCAGGAAAAAACGCATACGCCCTTTTTGGCCAAGGGCATCATTGTCGACGTTTTGCCGCTTTTCATGTGCTTCAAAGGCGATTCGAATCTACCTCCTGAAACCTGTTTCCTGCAATTCTGCCTTGCTTTCAAATCCTCTTTGTTGCCTTCCCTCAATATATTTGTGGACGAGAGTTATCATTTATAACTCAGCAGGTTTGTGAATGGCAGTGCCCCTGAGCTCCATTTTTCAACTGTCTTGTTTGGGAGCTGGCCGCAAAAGCACGTGATTGCCTCAGACCCTATTCTGGTTCCCGGCGGCAGGCTGAGCCTGTGGTTAATTCTTTTTCCTAATGGGAAAATAGAGTGACCTGTGCCTGTCCCAACACCTAGATCTAGTCTCTCATTGGTTGCCCCTCTTCCCGTTCATCCTCAGGACAAATTGCAACCTGTACAGAACAGGAGGTTAAAGGTGCTGATTCTCCAAGTAGGGAGATTGCTAGTGAAGTAGCTGGAATGGCGAACCCGAGCACAAGGAGATGAGAAATGAGGTGCGTTTTAGAAACCTTTCAAAATCACACGGTGTACCTTCTTCTGGGTTCCTCATGCAAGTTTTCGATGTAGGAAGATGCCCTTGAACCTGGAGACTTGGGACCCATGGGATGGGTACCACGCAGTATTACTTTGAAGGGTCTGCGTTTGCTCACCCAACCTAACCCAACCTTTCAGCCCCAAGAGTGTCCACCCTTATGTCTCATCCAGCTGTGCGTGTAGATATGGTCAATCCAGTTTGCATCACAGCCTCTGAACGAATTTTGTAAGAATTTCTCTCTCTTTCACTGTCTTTGTTTAACGGGTTTTTAAAAGTAATTTATTTTTATAATGGGGTTTAGCTGCTTTTCACGGCTGTGTTTATGCGGCTTTACACCCACTTGACTCACTTCCAGACAGATATCAATACATAGGTTTTAAGATTATTACTAGTCACATATATTCTTGTGCGGTGAATAGGGGGTGTTGAGTCCAGTTCACGGAGCAAGGAGTAGGTCTTGTCTATTACATATTGGGTGTATGGAACGTTATCTGAGCGAATTTGAACCCCTTGTTTTATGCATCACCCCACCTCACCTTTCCCGTTAAGCAGCCATAGTGTGTTTTCTAAACGTGTGACTCTGTTCTGTTTTGTAATTCAGTTCAAGTGTAGCGGTTTTTACATTCCCTCTATAAGTGATAGCTTATGATAAGTGTCTTTTTCTGTGTGACTTATTTCACTTAGAATCGTCGTACCTAAGTCCACTCATCTTGCTTCTACTAGCCTTATGACATTGATTTCATGTCTGAGTGATATTCCATTGTACATAAGGACCACAACTTCTTTATCCATTTTTCTCTTTCCTGGGATATTTAAGGTGTCATGAAGTGGAGGTTCTTGTCAACAGAGCAGCCCTAAACTTTGGGGTGCCTGTGTCTTGCTGATTTTTAGTTTTCCCAATTTATACGCCCATGAGTGGACGTGCCCTATGCTCCCTAAGCTGTGTTTTTTCGATGTTTCAGGACACACCGTACACTTCTCCAGAGTGGCTGTTGGCAATTAACATCCCGCCCATCAGCGTAGCAAGGCTGCCATTTCTCCATGGCCTGTCCTGCATTTCTGGTTTTGACACTTTTTGCAGCATGACCCTTTTGACCGATGGGAAGCGAGACTTCTTTGTAGCACTGATTTGCCTTTCCAGGTTGCTTGGTTGGCCAAAAAGGGCGTATGCGTTTTTTCCTGAATATATTCAGGAAAAAACGCATACGCCCTTTTTGGCCAAGGGCATCATTGTCGACGTTTTGCCGCTTTTCATGTGCTTTAAAGGCGATTCGAATCTACCTCCTGAAACCTGTTTCCTGCAATTCTGCCTTGCTTTCAAATCCTCTTTGTTGCCTTCCCTCAATATATTTGTGGACGAGAGTTATCATTTATAACTCAGCAGGTTTGTGAATGGCAGTGCCCCTGAGCTCCATTTTTCAACTGTCTTGTTTGGGAGCTGGCCGCAAAAGCACGGGATTGCCTCAGGCCCTATTCTGGTTCCCGGCGGCACGCTGAGCCTGTGGTTAATTCTTTTTCCTAATGGGAAAATAGAGTGACCTGTGCCTGTCCCAACACCTAGATCTAGTCTCTCATTGGTTGCCCCTCTTCCTTTCATCCTCAGGACAAATTGCAACCTGTACAGAACAGGAGGTTAAAGGTGCTGATTCTCCAAGTAGGGAGATTGCTAGTGAAGTAGCTGGAATGGCGAACCCGAGCACAAGGAGATGAGAAATGAGGTGCGTTTTAGAAACCTTTCAAAATCACACGGTGTACCTTCTTCTGGGTTCCTCATGCAAGTTTTCGATGTAGGAAGATGCCCTTGAACCTGGAGACTTGGGACCCATGGGATGGGTACCACGCAGTATTACTTTGAAGGGTCTGCGTTTGCTCACCCAACCTAACCCAACCTTTCAGCCCCAAGAGTGTCCACCCTTATGTCTCATCCAGCTGTGCGTGTAGATATGGTCAATCCAGGTTGCATCACAGCCTCTGAACGAATTTTGTAAGAAATTCTCTCTCTTTCACTGTCTTTGTTTTACGGGTTTTTAAAAGTAATTTATTTTTATAATGGGGTTTGGCTGCTTTTCACCGCTGTGTTTATGCGGCTTTACACCCACTTGACTCACTTCCAGACAGATATCAATACATAGGTTTTAAGATTCTTACTAGTCACATATATTCTTGTGCGGTGAATAGGGGGTGTTGAGTCCAGTTCACGGAGCAAGGAGTAGGTCTTGTCTATTACATATTGGGTGTATGGAACGGTATCTGAGCGAATTTGAAACCCTTGTTTTATGCATCACCCCACCTCACCTTTCCCGTTAAGCAGCCATAGTGTGTTTTCTAAACGTGTGACTCTGTTCTGTTTTGTAATTCAGTTCAAGTGTAGCGCTTTTTACATTCCCTCTATAAGTGATAGCTTATGATAAGTGTCTTTTTCTGTGTGACTTATTTCACTTAGAATCGTCGTACCTAAGTCCACTCATCTTGCTTCTACTAGCCTTATGACATTGATTTCATGTCTGAGTGATATTCCATTGTACATAAGGACCACAACTTCTTTATCCATTTTTCTCTTTCCTGGGATATTTAAGGTGTCATGAAGTGGAGGTTCTTGTCAACAGAGCAGCCCTAAACTTTGGGTTGCCTGTGTCTTGCTGATTTTTAGTTTTCCCAATTTATACGCCCATGAGTGGACGTGCCCTATGCTCCCTAAGCTGTGTTTTTTCGATGTTTCAGGACACACCGTACACTTCTCCAGAGTGGCTGTTGGCAATTAACATCCCGCCCATCAGCGTAGCAAGGCTGCCATTTCTCCATGGCCTGTCCTGCATTTCTGGTTTTGACACTTTTTGCAGCATGACCCTTTTGACCGATGGGAAGCGAGACTTCTTTGTAGCACTGATTTGCCTTTCCAGGTTGCTTGGTTGGCCAAAAAGGGCGTATGCGTTTTTTCCTGAATATATTCAGGAAAAAACGCATACGCCCTTTTTGGCCAAGGGCATCATTGTCGACGTTTTGCCGCTTTTCATGTGCTTTAAAGGCGATTTGAATCTACCTCCTGAAACCTGTTTCCTGCAATTCTCCCTTGCTTTCAAATCCTCTTTGTTGCCTTCCGTCAATATATTTGTGGACGAGAGTTATCATTTATAACTCAGCAGGTTTGTGAATGGCAGTGCCCCTGAGCTCCATTTTTCAACTGTCTTGTTTGGGAGCTGGCCGCAAAAGCACGGGATTGCCTCAGGCCCTATTCTGGTTCCCGGCGGCAGGCTGAGCCTGTGGTTAATTATTTTTCCTAATGGGAAAATAGAGTGACCTGTGCCTGTCCCAACACCTAGATCTAGTCTCTCATTGGTTGCCCCTCTTCCCGTTCATCCTCAGGACAAATTGCAACCTGTACAGAACAGGAGGTTAAAGGTGCTGATTCTCCAAGTAGGGAGATTGCTAGTGAAGTAGCTGGAATGGCGAACCCGAGCACAAGGAGATGAGAAATGAGGTGCGTTTTAGAAACCTTTCAAAATCACACGGTGTACCTTCTTCTGGGTTCCTCATGCAAGTTTTCGATGTAGGAAGATGCCCTTGAACCTGGAGACTTGGGACCCATGGGATGGGTACCACGCAGTATTACTTTGAAGGGTCTGCGTTTGCTCACCCAACCTAACCCAACCTTTCAGCCCCAAGAGTGTCCACCCTTATGTCTCATCCAGCTGTGCGTGTAGATATGGTCAATCCAGGTTGCATCACAGCCTCTGAACGAATTTTGTAAGAATTTCTCTCTCTTTCACTGTCTTTGTTTTACGGGTTTTTAAAAGTAATTTATTTTTATAATGGGGTTAAGCTGCTTTTCACCGCTGTGTTTATGCGGCTTTACACCCACTTGACTCACTTCCAGACAGATATCAATACATAGGTTTTAAGATTCTTACTAGTCACATATATTCTTGTGCGGTGAATAGGGGGTGTTGAGTCCAGTTCACGGAGCAAGGAGTAGGTCTTGTCTATTACATATTGGGTGTATGGAACGGTATCTGAGCGAATTTGAAACCCTTGTTTTATGCATCACCCCACCTCACCTTTCCCGTTAAGCAGCCATAGTGTGTTTTCTAAACGTGTGACTCTGTTCTGTTTTGTAATTCAGTTCAAGTGAAGCGGTTTTTACATTCCCTCTATAAGTGATAGCTTATGATAAGTGTCTTTTTCTGTGTGACTTATTTCACTTAGAATCGTCGTACCTAAGTCCACTCATCTTGCTTCTACTAGCCTTATGACATTGATTTCATGTCTGAGTGATATTCCATTGTACATAAGGACCACAACTTCTTTATCCATTTTTCTCTTTCCTGGGATATTTAAGGTGTCATGAAGTGGAGGTTCTTGTCAACAGAGCAGCCCTAAACTTTGGGTTGCCTGTGTCTTGCTGATTTTTAGTTTTCCCAATTTATACGCCCATGAGTGGACGTGCCCTATGCTCCCTAAGCTGTGTTTTTTCGATGTTTCAGGACACACCGTACACTTCTCCAGAGTGGCTGTTGGCAATTAACATCCCGCCCATCAGCGTAGCAAGGCTGCCATTTCTCCATGGCCTGTCCTGCATTTCTGGTTTTGACACTTTTTGCAGCATGACCCTTTTGACCGATGGGAAGCGAGACTTCTTTGTAGCACTGATTTGCCTTTCCAGGTTGCTTGGTTGGCCCAAAAGGGCGTATGCGTTTTTTCCTGAATATATTCAGGAAAAAACGCATACGCCCTTTTTGGCCAAGGGCATCATTGTCGACGTTTTGCCGCTTTTCATGTGCTTTAAAGGCGATTCGAATCTACCTCCTGAAACCTGTTTCCTGCAACTCTGCCTTGCTTTCAAATCCTCTTTGTTGCCTTCCCTCAATATATTTGTGGACGAGAGTTATCATTTATAACTCAGCAGGTTTGTGAATGGCAGTGCCCCTGAGCTCCATTTTTCAACTGTCTTGTTTGGGAGCTGGCCGCAAAAGCACGGGATTGCCTCAGGCCCTATTCTGGTTCCCGGCGGCAGGCTGAGCCTGTGGTTAATTATTTTTCCTAATGGGAAAATAGAGTGACCTGTGCCTGTCCCAACACCTAGATCTAGTCTCTCATTGGTTGCCCCTCTTCCCGTTCATCCTCAGGACAAATTGCAACCTGTACAGAACAGGAGGTTAAAGGTGCTGATTCTCCAAGTAGGGAGATTGCTAGTGAAGTAGCTGGAATGGCGAACCCGAGCACAAGGAGATGAGAAATGAGGTGCGTTTTAGAAACCTTTCAAAATCACACGGTGTACCTTCTTCTGGGTTTCTCATGCATGTTTTCGATGTAGGAAGATGCCCTTGAACCTGGAGATTTGGGACCCATGGCATGGGTATCACGCAGTATTACTTTAAAGGGTCTGCGTTTGCTCACCCAACCTAACCCAACCTTTCAGCCCCAAGAGTGTCCACCCTTATGTCTCATCCAGCTGTGCGTGTAGATATGGTCAATCCAGGTTTCATCACAGCCTCTGAACGAATTTTGTAAGAATTTCTCTCTCTTTCACTGTCTTTGTTTTACGGGTTTTTAAAAGTAATTTATTTTTATAATGGGGTTTAGCTGCTTTTCACGGCTGTGTTTATGCGGCTTTACACCCACTTGACTCACTTCCAGACAGATATCAATACATAGGTTTTAAGATTGTTACTAGTCACATATATTCTTGTGTGGTGAATAGGGGGTGTTGAGTCCAGTTCACGGAGCAAGGAGTAGGTCTTGTCTATTACATATTGGGTGTATGGAACGGTATCTGAGCGAATTTGAAACCCTTGTTTTATGCATCACCCCACCTCACCTTTCCGGTTAAGCAGCCATAGTGTGTTTTCTAAACGTGTGACTCTGTTCTGTTTTGTAATTCATTTCAAGTGTAGCGGTTTTTACATTCCCTCTATAAGTGATAGCTTATGATAAGTGTCTTTTTCTGTGTGACTTATTTCACTTAGAATCGTCGTACCTAAGTCCACTCATCTTGCTTCTACTAGCCTTATGACATTGATTTCATGTCTGAGTGATATTCCATTGTACATAAGGACCACAACTTCTTTATCCATTTTTCTCTTTCCTGGGATATTTAAGGTGTCATGAAGTGGAGGTTCTTGTCAACAGAGCAGCCCTAAACTTTGGGGTGCCTGTGTCTTGCTGATTTTTAGTTTTCCCAATTTATACGCCCATGAGTGGACGTGCCCTATGCTCCCTAAGCTGTGTTTTTTCGATGTTTCAGGACACACCGTACACTTCTCCAGAGTGGCTGTTGGCAATTAACATCCCGCCCATCAGCGTAGCAAGGCTGCCATTTCTCCATGGCCTGTCCTGCATTTCTGGTTTTGACACTTTTTGCAGCATGACCCTTTTGACCGATGGGAAGCGAGACTTCTTTGTAGCACTGATTTGCCTTTCCAGGTTGCTTGGTTGGCCAAAAAGGGCGTATGCGTTTTTTCCTGAATATATTCAGGAAAAAACGCATACGCCCTTTTTGGCCAAGGGCATCATTGTCGACGTTTTGCCGCTTTTCATGTGCTTTAAAGGCGATTCGAATCTACCTCCTGAAACCTGTTTCCTGCAATTCTGCCTTGCTTTCAAATCTTCTTTGTTGCCTTCCCTCAATATATTTGTGGACGAGAGTTTTCATTTATAACTCAGCAGGTTTGTGAATGGCAGTGCCCCTGAGCTCCATTTTTCAACTCTCTTGTTTGGGAGCTGGCCGCAAAAGCACGGGATTGCCTCAGGCCCTATTCTGGTTCCCGGCGGCAGGCTGAGCCTGTGGTTAATTCTTTTTCCTAATGGGAAAATAGAGTGACCTGTGCCTGTCCCATCACCTAGATCTAGTCTCTCATTGGTTGCCCCTCTTCCCGTTCATCCTCAGGACAAATTGCAACCTGTACAGAACAGGAGGTTAAAGGTGCTGATTCTCCAAGTAGGGAGATTGCTAGTGAAGTAGCTGGAATGGCGAACCCGAGCACAAGGAGATGAGAAATGAGGTGCGTTTTAGAAACCTTTCAAAATCACACGGTGTACCTTCTTCTGGGTTCCTCATGCAAGTTTTCGATGTAGGAAGATGCCCTTGAACCTGGAGACTTGGGACCCATGGGATGGGTACCATGCAGTATTACTTTAAAGGGTCTGCGTTTGCTCACCCAACCTCACCCAACCTCTAAGCCCCAAGAATGTCCACCCTTATGTCTCATCCAGCTGTGGGTCTAGATATGGTCAATCCAGGTTGCATCACAGCCCCTGAACGAATTTTGTAAGAATTTCTCTCTCTTTCACTGTCTTTGTTTTACGGGTTTTTAAAAGTAATTTATTTTTATAATGGGGTTTAGCTGCTTTTCACGGCTGTGTTTATGCGGATTTACACCCACTTGACTCACTTCCAGACAGATATCAATACATAGGTTTTAAGATTGTTACTAGTCACATATATTCTTGTGCGGTGAATAGGGCGTGTTGAGTCCAGTTCACTGAGCAAGGAGTAGGTCTTGTCTATTATATATTGGGTGTATGGAACGGTATCTGAGCGAATTTGAACCCCTTGTTTTATGCATCACCCCACCTCACCTTTCCCGTTAAGCAGCCATAGTGTGTTTTCTAAACGTGTGATTCTGTTCTGTTCTGTAATTCAGTTCAAGTGTAGCGGTTTTTACATTCCCTCTATAAGTGATAGCTTATGATAAGTGTCTTTTTCTGTGTGACTTATTTCACTTAGAATCGTCGTACCTAAGTCCACTCATCTTGCTTCTACTAGCCTTATGACATTGATTTCATGTCTGAGTGATATTGCATTGTACATAAGGACCACAACTTCTTTATCCATTTTTCTCTTTCCTGGGATATTTAAGGTGTCATGAAGTGGAGGTTCTTGTCAACAGAGCAGCCCTAAATTTTGGGGTGCCTGTGTCTTGCTGATTTTTAGTTTTCCCAATTTATACGCCCATGAGTGGACGTGCCCTATGCTCCCTAAGCTGTGTTTTTTCGATGTTTCAGGACACACCGTACACTTCTCCTGAGTGGCTGTTGGCAACTTACATCCCGCTCATCAGCGTAGCAAGGCTTCCATTTCTCCATGGCCTGTCCTGCATTTCTGGTTTTGATACTTTTTGCAGCATGGCCCTTTTGACCGATGGGAAGCGAGACTTCTTTGTAGCGCTGATTTGCCTTTCCAGGTTGCTTGGTTGGCCAAAAAGGGCGTATGCGTTTTTTCCTGAATATATTCAGGAAAAAACGCATACGCCCTTTTTGGCCAAGGGCATCATTGTCGACGTTTTGCCGCTTTTCATGTGCTTTACAGGCGATTCGAATCTACCTCCTGAAATCTGTTTCCTGCAATTCTGCCTTGCTTTCAAATCCTCTTCGTTGCCTTCCCTCAATATATCTGTGGATGAGAGTTATCATTTATAACTCTGCGGGTTTGTGAATTGCAGTGTCCCTGAGCTCCATTTTTCAACTCGCTTTTTTGGGAGCTGGCCGCAAAAGCGCGGGATTGCCTCAGGCCCTATTGTGCTTCTGGGCGGCAGGCTGAGCCTGTGATTAAATCTTCTTCCTGATGGGAAAATAGAGTGACCTGTGCCTGTCCCAACACCTAGATCTAGTCTCTCATTGGTTGCCCCTCTTCCCGTTCATCCTCAGGACAAATTGCAACCTGTAGGGAACAGGAGGTTAAAGGTGCTGATTCTCCAAGTAAGTTGATTGCTAGTAAAGTAGCTGGAAAGGCGAACCCGAGCACAAGGAGATGAGAAATGGGGTGTGTTTTAGAAACCTTTCAAAATCACACGGTGTACCATCTTCTGAGTTTCTCATGCATGTTTTCGATGTAGGAAGATGCCCTTGAACCTGGAGATTTGGGACCCATGGGATGGGTATCACGCAGTATTACTTTAAAGGGTCTGCGTTTGCTCACCCAACCTCTCAGCCCCAAGAGTGTCCACCCTTATGTCTCATCCAGCTGTGGGTCTAGATATGGTCAATCCAGGTGGCATCACAGCCCCTGAACGAATTTTGTAAGAATTTCTCTCTCTTTCACTGTCTTTGTTTTACGGGTTTTTAAAAGTAATTTATTTTTATAATGGGGTTTAGCTGCTTTTCACGGCTGTGTTTATGCAGATTTACACCCACTTGACTCACTTCCAGACAGATATCAATACATAGGTTTTAAGATTGTTACTAGTCACATATATTCTTGTGCGGTGAATAGGGCGTGTTGAGTCCAGTTCACGGAGCAAGAAGTAGGTCTTGTCTATTACATATTGGGTGTATGGAACGGTATCTGAGCAAATTTGAACCCCTTGTTTTATGCATCACCCCACCTCACCTTTCCCGTTAAGCAGCCATAGTGTGTTTTCTAAACGTGTGACTCTGTTCTGTTTTGTAATTCAGTTCAAGTGTAGCGGTTTTTACATTCCCTCTATAAGTGATAGCTTATGATAAGTGTCTTTTTCTGTGTGACTTATTTCACTTAGAATCGTCGTACCTAAGTCCACTCATCTTGCTTCTACTAGCCTTATGACATTGATTTCATGTCTGAGTGATATTCCATTGTACATAAGGACCACAACTTTTTTATCCATTTTTCTCTTTCCTGGGATATTTAAGGTGTCATGAAGTGGAGGTTCTTGTCAACAGAGCAGCCCCAAACTTTGGGGTGCCTGTGTCTTGCTCATTTTTAGTTTTCCCAATTTATACGCCCATGAGTGGACGTGCCCTATGCTCACTAAGCTGTGTTTTTTCGATGTTTCAGGACACACCGTACACTTCTCCAGAGTGGCTGTTGGCAATTAACATCCCGCCCATCAGCGTAGCAAGGCTGCCATTTCTCCATGGCCTGTCCTGCATTTCTGGTTTTGACACTTTTTGCAGCATGTCCCTTTTGGCCGATGGGAAGCGAGACTTCTTTTTAGCGCTGATTTGCCTTTCCAGGTTGCTTGGTTGGCCAAAAAGGGCGTATGCGTTTTTTCCTGAATATATTCAGGAAAAAACGCATACGCCCTTTTTGGCCAAGGGCATCATTGTCGACGTTTTGCCGCTTTTCATGTGCCTTAAAGGCGATTCGAATCTACCTCCTGAAATCTGTTTCTTGCAATTCTGCCTTGCTTTCAAATCATCTTCGTTGCCTTCCCTCAATATATCTGTGGATGAGAGTTATCACTTATAACTCTGCGGGTTTGTGAATTGCAGTGTCCCTGAGCTCCATTTTTCAACTGTCTTTTTTGAGAGCTGGCCGCAAAAGCACGGGATTGCCTCAGGCCCTATTCTGGTTCCTGGCAGCAGGCTGAGCCTGTGGTTAATTCTTCTTCCTGATGGGAAAATAGTGTGACCTGTGCCTGTCCCAACAGCTAGATCTAGTCTCTCATTGGTTCCCCCTCTTCCCGTTCATCCTCAGGACAAATTGCAACCTGTAGGGAACAGGAGGTTAAAGGTGCTGATTCTCCAAGTAGGGAGATTGCTAGTAACGTAGCTGGAATGGCGAACCCGAGCACAAGGAGATGAGAAATGAGGTGCGTTTTAGAAACCTTTCAAAATCACACGGTGTACCATCTTCTGAGTTTCTCATGCATGTTTTCGATGTAGGAAGATGCCCTTGAACCTGGAGACTTGGGACCCATGGGATGGGTACCACGCAGTATTACTTTGAAGGGTCTGCGTTTGCTCACCCAACCTAACCCAACCTTTCAGCCCCAAGAGTGTCCACCCTTATGTCTCATCCAGCTGTGCGTGTAGATATGGTCAATCCAGGTTGCATCACAGCCTCTGAACGAATTTTGTAAGAATTTCTCTCTCTTTCACTGTCTTTGTTTTACGGGTTTTTAAAAGTAATTTATTTTTATAATGGGGTTTAGCTGCTTTTCACGGCTGTGTTTATGCGGCTTTACACCCACTTGACTCACTTCCAGACAGATATCAATACATAGGTTTTAAGATTCTTACTAGTCACATATATTCTTGTGCGGTGAATAGGGGGTGTTGAGTCCAGTTCACGGAGCAAGGAGTAGGTCTTGTCTATTACATACTGGGTGTATGGAACGGTATCTGAGCGAATTTGAAACCCTTGTTTTATGCATCACCCCACCTCACCTTTCCCGTTAAGCAGCCATAGTGTGTTTTCTAAACGTGTGACTCTGTTCTGTTTTGTAATTCAGTTCAAGTGTAGCGGTTTTTACATTCCCTCTATAAGTGATAGCTTATGATAAGTGTCTTTTTCTGTGTGACTTATTTCACTTAGAATCGTCGTACCTAAGTCCACTCATCTTGCTTCTACTAGCCTTATGACATTGATTTCATGTCTGAGTGATATTCCATTGTACATAAGGACCACAACTTCTTTATCCATTTTTCTCTTTCCTGGGATATTTAAGGTGTCATGAAGTGGAGGTTCTTGTCAACAGAGCAGCCCTAAACTTTGGGGTGCCTGTGTCTTGCTGATTTTTAGTTTTCCCAATTTATACGCCCATGAGTGGACGTGCCCTATGCTCCCTAAGCTGTGTTTTTTCGATGTTTCAGGAAACACCGTACACTTCTCCAGAGTGGCTGTTGGCAATTAACATCCCGCCCATCAGCGTAGCAAGGCTGCCATTTCTCCATGGCCTGTCCTGCATTTCTGGTTTTGACACTTTTTGCAGCATGACCCTTTTGACCGATGGGAAGCGAGACTTCTTTGTAACACTGATTTGCCTTTCCAGGTTGCTTGGTTGGCCAAAAAGGGCGTATGCGTTTTTTCCTGAATATATTCAGGAAAAAACGCATACGCCCTTTTTGGCCAAGGGCATCATTGTCGACGTTTTGCCGCTTTTCATGTGCTTTAAAGGCGATTCGAATCTACCTCCTGAAACCTGTTTCCTGCAATTCTGCCTTGCTTTCAAATCCTCTTTGTTGCCTTCCCTCAATATATTTGTGGACGAGAGTTATCTTTTATAACTCAGCAGGTTTGTGAATGGCCGTGCCCCTGAGCTCCATTTTTCAACTGTCTTGTTTGGGAGCTGGCCGCAAAAGCACGGGATTGCCTCAGGCCCTATTCTGGTTCCCGGCGGCACGCTGAGCCTGTGGTTAATTCTTTTTCCTAATGGGAAAATAGAGTGACCTGTGCCTGTCCCAACACCTAGATCTAGTCTCTCATTGGTTGCCCCTCTTCCTTTCATCCTCAGGACAAATTGCAACCTGTACAGAACACGAGGTTAAAGGTGCTGATTCTCCAAGTAGGGAGATTGCTAGTGAAGTAGCTGGAATGGCGAACCCGAGCACAAGGAGATGAGAAATGAGGTGCGTTTTAGAAACCTTTCAAAATCACACGGTGTACCTTCTTCTGGGTTCCTCATGCAAGTTTTCGATGTAGGAAGATGCCCTTGAACCTGGAGACTTGGGACCCATGGGATGGGTACCACGCAGTATTACTTTGAAGGGTCTGCGTTTGCTCACCCAACCTAACCCAACCTTTCAGCCCCAAGAGTGTCCACCCTTATGTCTCATCCAGCTGTGCGTGTAGATATGGTCAATCCAGGTTGCATCACAGCCTCTGAACGAATTTTGTAAGAATTTCTCTCTCTTTCACTCTCTTTGTTTTACGGGTTTTTAAAAGTAATTTATTTTTATAATGGGGTTTAGCTGCTTTTCACGGCTGTGTTTATGCGGCTTTACACCCACTTGACTCACTTCCAGACAGATATCAATACATAGGTTTTAAGATTATTACTAGTCACATATATTCTTGTGCGGTGAATAGGGGGTGTTGAGTCCAGTTCACGGAGCAAGGAGTAGGTCTTGTCTATTACATATTGGGTGTATGGAATGGTATCTGAGCGAATTTGAAACCCTTGTTTTATGCATCACCCCACCTCACCTTTCCCGTTAAGCAGCCATAGTGTGTTTTCTAAACGTGTGACTCTGTTCTGTTTTGTAATTCAGTTCAAGTGTAGCGGTTTTTACATTCCCTCTATAAGTGATAGCTTATGATAAGTGTCTTTTTCTGTGTGACTTATTTCACTTAGAATCGTCGTACCTAAGTCCACTCATCTTGCTTCTACTAGCCTTATGACATTGATTTCATGTCTGAGTGATATTCCATTGTACATAAGGACCACAACTTCTTTATCCATTTTTCTCTTTCCTGGGAGATTTAAGGTGTCATGAAGTGGAGGTTCTTGTCAACAGAGCAGCCCTAAACTTTGGGGTGCCTGTGTCTTGCTGATTTTTAGTTTTCCCAATTTATACGCCCATGAGTGGACGTGCCCTATGCTCCCTAAGCTGTGTTTTTTCGATGTTTCAGGACACACCGTACACTTCTCCAGAGTGGCTGTTGGCAATTAACATCCCGCCCATCAGCGTAGCAAGGCTGCCATTTCTCCATGGCCTGTCCTGCATTTCTGGTTTTGACACTGTTTGCAGCATGACCCTTTTGACCGATGGGAAGCGAGACTTCTTTGTAGCACTGATTTGCCTTTCCAGGTTGCTTGGTTGGCCAAAAAGGGCGTATGCGTTTTTTCCTGAATATATTCAGGAAAAAACGCATACGCACTTTTTGGCCAAGGGCATCATTGTCGACGTTTTGCCGCTTTTCATGTGCTTTAAAGGCGATTCGAATCTACCTCCTGAAACCTGTTTCCTGCAATTCTGCCTTGCTTTCAAATCCTCTTTGTTGCCTTCCCTCAATATATTTGTGGACGAGAGTTATCATTTATAACTCAGCAGGTTTGTGAATGGCAGTGCCCCTGAGCTCCATTTTTCAACTGTCTTGTTTGGGAGCTGGCCGCAAAAGCACGGGATTGCCTCAGGCCCTATTCTGGTTCCCGGCGGCAGGCTGAGCCTGTGGTTAATTATTTTTCCTAATGGGAAAATAGAGTGACCTGTGCCTGTCCCAACACCTAGATCTAGTCTCTCATTGGTTGCCCCTCTTCCCGTTCATCCTCAGGACAAATTGCAACCTGTACAGAACAGGAGGTTAAAGGTGCTGATTCTCCAAGTAGGGAGATTGCTAGTGAAGTAGCTGGAATGGCGAACCCGAGCACAAGGAGATGAGAAATGAGGTGCGTTTTAGAAACCTTTCAAAATCACACGGTGTACCTTCTTCTGGGTTCCTCATGCAAGTTTTCGATGTAGGAAGATGCCCTTGAACCTGGAGATTTGGGACCCATGGGATGGGTACCATGCAGTATTACTTTAAAGGGTCTGCGTTTGCTCACCCAACCTCACCCAACCTCTAAGCCCCAAGAGTGTCCACCCTTATGTCTCATCCAGCTGTGGGTCTAGATATGGTCAATCCAGGTTGCATCACAGCCCCTGAACGAATTTTGTAAGAATTTCTCTCTCTTTCACTGTCTTTGTTTTACGGGTTTTTAAAAGTAATTTATTTTTATAATGGGGTTTAGCTGCTTTTCACGGCTGTGGTTATGCGGATTTACACCCACTTGACTCACTTCCAGACAGATATCAATACATAGGTTTTAAGATTGTTACTAGTCACATATATTCTTGTGCGGTGAATAGGGCGTGTTGAGTCCAGTTCACTGAGCAAGGAGTAGGTCTTGTCTATTACATATTGGGTGTATGGAACGGTATCTGAGCGAATTTGAACCCCTTGTTTTATGCATCACCCCACCTCACCTTTCCCGTTAAGCAGCCATAGTGTGTTTTCTAAACGTGTGATTCTGTTCTGTTCTGTAATTCAGTTCAAGTGTAGCGGTTTTTACATTCCCTCTATAAGTGATAGCTTATGATAAGTGTCTTTTTCTGTGTGACTTATTTCACTTAGAATCGTCGTACCTAAGTCCACTCATCTTGCTTCTACTAGCCTTACGACATTGATTTCATTTCTGAGTGATATTGCTTTGTACATAAGGACCACAACTTCTTTATCCATTTTTCTCTTTCCTGGGATATTTAAGGTGTCATGAAGTGGAGGTTCTTGTCAACAGAGCAGCCCCAAACTTTGGGGTGCCTGTGTCTTGCTGATTTTTAGTTTTCCCAATTTATACGCCCATGAGTGGACGTGCCCTATGCTCCCTAAGCTGTGTTTTTTCGATGTTTCAGGACACACCGTACACTTCTCCAGAGTGGCTGTTGGCAACTTACATCCCGCTCATCAGCGTAGCAAGGCTGCCATTTCTCCATGGCCTGTCCTGCATTTCTGGTTTTGACACTTTTTGCAGCATGGCCCTTTGGACCGATGGGAAGCGAGACTTCTTTGTAGCGCTGATTTGCCTTTCCAGGTTGCTTGGTTGGCCAAAAAGGGCGTATGCATTTTTTCCTGAATATATTCAGGAAAAAACGCATACGCCCTTTTTGGCCAAGGGCATCATTGTCGACGTTTTGCCACTTTTCATGTGCTTTACAGGCGATTCGAATCTACCTCCTGAAATCTGTTTCCTGCAATTCTGCCTTGCTTTCAAATCCTCTTCGTTGCCTTCCCTCAATATATCTGTGGATGAGAGTTATCATTTATAACTCTGCGGGTTTGTGAATTGCAGTGTCCCTGAGCTCCATTTTTCAACTCGCTTTTTTGGGAGCTGGCCACAAAAGCGCGGGATTGCCTCAGGCCCTATTGTGCTTCTGGTCGGCAGGCTGAGCCTGTGGTTAATTCTTCTTCCTGATGGGAAAATAGAGTGACCTGTGCCTGTCCCAACACCTAGATCTAGTCTCTCATTGGTTGCCCCTCTTCCCGTTCATCCTCAGGACAAATTGCAACCTGTAAGGAACAGGAGGTTAAAGGTGCTGATTCTCCAAGTAGGGAGATTGCTAGTGAAGTAGCTGGAATGGCGAACCCGAGCACAAGGAGATGAGAAATGAGGTGCGTTTTAGAAACCTTTCAAAATCACACGGTGTACCTTCTTCTGGGTTCCTCATGCAAGTTTTCGATGTAGGAAGATGCCCTTGAAGGTGGAGATTTGGGACCCATGGGATGGGTACCATGCAGTATTACTTTAAAGGGTCTGTGTTTGCTCACCCAACCTCACCCAACCTCTAAGCCCCAAGAGTGTCCACCCTTATGTCTCATCCAGCTGTGGGTCTAGATATGGTCAATCCAGGTTGCATCACAGCCCCTGAACGAATTTTGTAAGAATTTCTCTCTCTTTCACTGTCTTTGTTTTACGGGTTTTTAAAAGTAATTTATTTTTATAATGGGGTTTAGCTGCTTTTCACGGCTGTGTTTATGCGGATTTACACCCACTTGACTCACTTCCAGACAGATATCAATACATAGGTTTTAAGATTGTTACTAGTCACATATATTCTTGTGCGGTGAATAGGGCGTGTTGAGTCCAGTTCACTGAGCAAGGAGTAGGTCTTGTCTATTATATATTGTGTGTATGGAACGGTATCTGAGCGAATTTGAAACCCTTGTTTTATGCATCACCCCACCTCACCTTTCCCGTTAAGCAGCCATAGTGTGTTTTCTAAACGTGTGATTCTGTTCTGTTCTGTAATTCAGTTCAAGTGTAGCGGTTTTTACATTCCCTCTATAAGTGATAGCTTATGATAAGTGTCTTTTTCTGTGTGACTTATTTCACTTAGAATCGTCGTACCTAAGTCCATTCATCTTGCTTCTACTAGCCTTATGACATTGATTTCATGTCTGAGTGATATTGCATTGTACATAAGGACCACAACTTCTTTATCCATTTTTCTCTTTCCTGGGATATTTAAGGTGTCATGAAGTGGAGGTTCTTGTCAACAGAGCAGCCCTAAACTTTGGGGTGCCTGTGTCTTGCTGATTTTTACTTTTCCCAATTTATACGCCCATGAGTGGACGTGCCCTATGCTCCCTAAGCTGTGTTTTTTCGATGTTTCAGGACACACCGTACACTTCTCCTGAGTGGCTGTTGGCAACTTACATCCCGCTCATCAGCGTAGCAAGGCTTCCATTTCTCCATGGCCTGTGATGCATTTCTGGTTTTGACACTTTTTGCAGCATGGCCCTTTTGACCGATGGGAAGCGAGACTTCTTTGTAGCGCTGATTTGCCTTTCCAGGTTGCTTGGTTGGCCAAAAAGGGCGTATGCGTTTTTTCCTGAATATATTTTGGAAAAAACGCATACGCCCTTTTTGGCCAAGGGCATCATTGTCGACGTTTTGCCGCTTTTCATGTGCTTTACAGGCGATTCGAATCTACCTCCTGAAATCTGTTTCCTGCAATTCTGCCTTGCTTTCAAATCCTCTTCGTTGCCTTCCCTCAATATATCTGTGGATGAGAGTTATCATTTATAACTCTGCGGGTTTGTGAATTGCAGTGTCCCTGAGCTCCATTTTTCAACTCGCTTTTTTGGGAGCTGGCCGCAAAAGCGCGGGATTGCCTCAGGCCCTATTGTGCTTCTGGGCGGCAGGCTGAGCCTGTGATTAAATCTTCTTCCTGATGGGAAAATAGAGTGACCTGTGCCTGTCCCAACACCTAGATCTAGTCTCTCATTGGTTGCCCCTCTTCCCGTTCATCCTCAGGACAAATTGCAACCTGTAGGGAACAGGAGGTTAAAGGTGCTGATTCTCCAAGTAAGTTGATTGCTAGTAAAGTAGCTGGAAAGGCGAACCCGAGCACAAGGAGATGAGAAATGGGGTGTGTTTTAGAAACCTTTCAAAATCACACGGTGTACCATCTTCTGAGTTTCTCATGCACGTTTTCGATGTAGGAAGATGCCCTTGAACCTGGAGATTTGGGACCCATGGGATGGGTATCACGCAGTATTACTTTAAAGGGTCTGCGTTTGCTCACCCAACCTCTCAGCCCCAAGAGTGTCCACCCTTATGTCTCATCCAGCTGTGGGTCTAGATATGGTCAATCCAGGTGGCATCACAGCCCCTGAACGAATTTTGTAAGAATTTCTCTCTCTTTCACTGTCTTTGTTTTACGGGTTTTTAAAAGTAATTTATTTTTATAATGGGGTTTAGCTGCTTTTCACGGCTGTGTTTATGCGGATTTACACCCACTTGACTCACTTCCAGACAGATATCAATACATAGGTTTTAAGATTGTTACTAGTCACATATATTCTTGTGCGGTGAATAGGGCGTGTTGAGTCCAGTTCACGGAGCAAGAAGTAGGTCTTGTCTATTACATATTGGGTGTATGGAACGGTATCTGAGCAAATTTGAACCCCTTGTTTTATGCATCACCCCACCTCACCTTTCCCGTTAAGCAGCCATAGTGTGTTTTCTAAACGTGTGACTCTGTTCTGTTTTGTAATTCAGTTCAAGTGTAGCGGTTTTTACATTCCCTCTATAAGTGATAGCTTATGATAAGTGTCTTTTTCTGTGTGAGTTATTTCACTTAGAATCGTCGTACCTAAGTCCACTCATCTTGCTTCTACTAGCCTTATGACATTGATTTCATGTCTGAGTGATATTCCATTGTACATAAGGACCACAACTTTTTTATCCATTTTTCTCTTTCCTGGGATATTTAAGGTGTCATGAAGTGGAGGTTCTTGTCAACAGAGCAGCCCCAAACTTTGGGGTGCCTGTGTCTTGCTCATTTTTAGTTTTCCCAATTTATACGCCCATGAGTGGACGTGCCCTATGCTCACTAAGCTGTGTTTTTTCGATGTTTCAGGACACACCGTACACTTCTCCAGAGTGGCTGTTGGCAATTAACATCCCGCCCATCAGCGTAGCAAGGCTGCCATTTCTCCATGGCCTGTCCTGCATTTCTGGTTTTGACACTTTTTGCAGCATGTCCCTTTTGGCCGATGGGAAGCGAGACTTCTTTTTAGCGCTGATTTGCCTTTCCAGGTTGCTTGGTTGGCCAAAAAGGGCGTATGCGTTTTTTCCTGAACATATTCAGGAAAAAACGCATACGCCCTTTTTGGCCAAGGGCATCATTGTCGACGTTTTGCCGCTTTTCATGTGCCTTAAAGGCGATTCGAATCTACCTCCTGAAATCTGTTTCTTGCAATTCTGCCTTGCTTTCAAATCCTCTTCGTTGCCTTCCCTCAATATATCTGTGGATGAGAGTTATCACTTATAACTCTGCGGGTTTGTGAATTGCAGTGTCCCTGAGCTCCATTTTTCAACTGTCTTTTTTGAGAGCTGGCCGCAAAAGCACGGTATTGCCTCAGGCCCTATTCTGGTTCCCGGCGGCACGCTGAGCCTGTGGTTAATTCTTTTTCCTAATGGGAAAATAGAGTGACCTGTGCCTGTCCCAACACCTAGATCTAGTCTCTCATTGGTTGCCCCTCTTCCTTTCATCCTCAGGACAAATTGCAACCTGTACAGAACAGGAGGTTAAAGGTGCTGATTCTCCAAGTAGGGAGATTGCTAGTGAAGTAGCTGGAATGGCGAACCCGAGCACAAGGAGATGAGAAATGAGGTGCGTTTTAGAAACCTTTCAAAATCACACGGTGTACCTTCTTCTGGGTTCCTCATGCAAGTTTTCGATGTAGGAAGATGCCCTTGAACCTGGAGACTTGGGACCCATGGGATGGGTACCACGCAGTATTACTTTGAAGGGTCTGCATTTGCTCACCCAACCTAACCCAACCTTTCAGCCCCAAGAGTGTCCACCCTTATGTCTCATCCAGCTGTGCGTGTAGATATGGTCAATCCAGGTTGCATCACAGCCTCTGAACGAATTTTGTAAGAATTTCTCTCTCTTTCACTGTCTTTGTTTTACGGGTTTTTAAAAGTAATTTATTTTTATAATGGGGTTTAGCTGCTTTTCACGGCTGTGTTTATGCGGCTTTACACCCACTTGACTCACTTCCAGACAGATATCAATACATAGGTTTTAAGATTCTTACTAGTCACATATATTCTTGTGCGGTGAATAGGGGGTGTTGAGTCCAGTTCACGGAGCAAGGAGTAGGTCTTGTCTATTACATATTGGGTGTATGGAACGGTATCTGAGCGAATTTGAACCCCTTGTTTTATGCATCACCCCACCTCACCTTTCCCGTTAAGCAGCCATAGTGTGTTTTCTAAACGTGTGACTCTGTTCTGTTTTGTAATTCAGTTCAAGTGTAGCGGTTTTTACATTCCCTCTATAAGTGATAGCTTATGATAAGTGTCTTTTTCTGTGTGACTTATTTCACTTAGAATCGTCGTACCTAAGTCCACTCATCTTGCTTCTACTAGCCTTATGACATTGATTTCATGTCTGAGTGATATTCCATTGTACATAAGGACCACAACTTCTTTATCCATTTTTCTCTTTCCTGGGATATTTAAGGTGTCATGAAGTGGAGGTTCTTGTCAACAGAGCAGTCCTAAACTTTGGGGTGCCTGTGTCTTGCTGATTTTTACTTTTCCCAATTTATACGCCCATGAGTGGACGTGCCCTATGCTCCCTAAGCTGTGTTTTTTCGATGTTTCAGGACACACCGTACACTTCTCCAGAGTGGCTGTTGGCAATTAACATCCCGCCCATCAGCGTAGCAAGGCTGCCATTTCTCCATGGCCTGTCCTGCATTTCTGGTTTTGACACTTTTTGCAGCATGACCCTTTTGACCGATGGGAAGCGAGACTTCTTTGTAGCACTGATTTGCCTTTCCAGGTTGCTTGGTTGGCCAAAAAGGGCGTATGCGTTTTTTCCTGAATATATTCAGGAAAAAACGCATACGCCCTTTTTGGCCAAGGGCATCATTGTCGACGTTTTGCCGCTTTTCATGTGCTTTAAAGGCGATTCGAATCTACCTCCTGAAACCTGTTTCCTGCAATTCTGCCTTGCTTTCAAATCCTCTTTGTTGCCTTCCCTCAATATATTTGTGGACGAGAGTTATCATTTATAACTCAGCAGGTTTGTGAATGGCAGTGCCCCTGAGCTCCATTTTTCAACTGTCTTGTTTGGGAGCTGGCCGCAAAAGCACGGGATTGCCTCAGGACCTATTCTGGTTCCTGGCAGCAGGCTGAGCCTGTGGTTAATTCTTCTTCCTGATGGGAAAATAGAGTGACCTGTGCCTGTCCCAACAGCTAGATCTAGTCTCTCATTGGTTGCCCCTCTTCCCGTTCATCCTCAGGACAAATTGCAACCTGTACAGAACAGGAGGTTAAAGGTGCTGATTCTCCAAGTAGGGAGATTGCTAGTGAAGTAGCTGGAATGGCGAACCCGAGCACAAGGAGATGAGAAATGAGGTGCGTTTTAGAAACCTTTCAAAATCACACGGTGTACCTTCTTCTGGGTTCCTCATGCAAGTTTTCGATGTAGGAAGATGCCCTTGAACCTGGAGATTTGGGACCCATGGGATGGGTACCATGCAGTATTACTTTAAAGGGTCTTCGTTTGCTCACCCAACCTCACCCAACCTCTAAGCCCCAAGAGTGTCCACCCTTATGTCTCATCCAGCTGTGGGTCTAGATATGGTCAATCCAGGTTGCATCACAGCCCCTGAACGAATTTTGTAAGAATTTCTCTCTCTTTCACTGTCTTTGTTTTACGGGTTTTTAAAAGTAATTTATTTTTATAATGGGGTTTAGCTGCTTTTCACGGCTGTGTTTATGCGGATTTACACCCACTTGACTCACTTCCAGACAGATATCAATACATAGGTTTTAAGATTGTTACTAGTCACATATATTCTTGTGCGGTGAATAGGGCGTGTTGAGTCCAGTTCACTGAGCAAGGAGTAGGTCTTGTCTATTACATATTGGGTGTATGGAACGGTATCTGAGCGAATTTGAACCCCTTGTTTTATGCATCACCCCACCTCACCTTTCCCGTTAAGCAGCCATAGTGTGTTTTCTAAACGTGTGATTCTGTTCTCTTCTGTAATTCAGTTCAAGTGTAGCGGTTTTTACATTCCCTCTATAAGTGATAGCTTATGATAAGTGTCTTTTTCTGTGTGACTTATTTCACTTAGAATCGTCGTACCTAAGTCCACTCATCTTGCTTCTACTAGCCTTACGACATTGATTTCATGTCTGAGTGATATTGCATTGTACATAAGGACCACAACTTCTTTATCCATTTTTCTCTTTCCTGGGATATTTAAGGTGTCATGAAGTGGAGGTTCTTGTCAACAGAGCAGCCCTAAACTTTGGGGTGCCTGTGTCTTGCTGATTTTTAGTTTTCCCAATTTATACACCCATGAGTGGACGTGCCCTATGCTCCCTAAGTTGTGTTTTTTCGATGTTTCAGGACACACCGTACACTTCTCCAGAGTGGCTGTTGGCAACTTACATCCCGCTCATCAGCGTAGCAAGGCTGCCATTTCTCCATGGCCTGTCCTGCATTTCTGGTTTTGACACTTTTTGCAGCATGGC
Source organism: Eschrichtius robustus (assembly GCF_028021215.1). Lineage (NCBI taxonomy): Eukaryota > Metazoa > Chordata > Mammalia > Artiodactyla > Eschrichtiidae > Eschrichtius > Eschrichtius robustus. The sequence goes on from NW_027175280.1 coordinate 572,172, forward strand.
CCTTTTGACCGATGGGAAGCGAGACTTCTTTGTAGCGCTGATTTGCCTTTCCAGGTTGCTTGGTTGGCCAAAAAGGGCGTATGCATTGTTTCCTGAATATATTCAGGAAAAAACGCATACGCCCTTTTTGGCCAAGGGCATCATTGTCGACGTTTTGCCACTTTTCATGTGCTTTACAGGCGATTCGAATGTACCTCCTGAAATCTGTTTCCTGCAATTCTGCCTTGCTTTCAAATCCTCTTCGTTGCCTTCCCTCAATATATCTGTGGATGAGAGTTATCATTTATAACTCTGCGGGTTTGTGAATTGCAGTGTCCCTGAGCTCCATTTTTCAACTCGCTTTTTTGGGAGCTGGCCGCAAAAGCGCGGGATTGCCTCAGGCCCTATTGTGCTTCTGGGCGGCAGGCTGAGCCTGTGATTAATTCTTCTTCCTGATGGGAAAATAGAGTGACCTGTGCCTGTCCCAACACCTAGATCTAGTCTCTCATTGGTTGCCCCTCTTCCCGTACATCCTCAGGACAAATTGCAACCTGTAGGGAACAGGAGGTTAAAGGTGCTGATTCTCCAAGTAGGGAGATTGCTAGTGAAGTAGCTGGAATGGCGAACCCGAGCACAAGGAGATGAGAAATGAGGTGCGTTTCAGAAACCTTTCAAAATCACACGGTGTACCTTCTTCTGGGTTCCTCATGCAAGTTTTCGATGTAGGAAGATGCCCTTGAACCTGGAGATTTGGGACCCATGGGATGGGTATCACGCAGTATTACTTTAAAGGGTCTGCGTTTGCTCACTCAACCTCTCAGCCCCAAGAGTGTCCACCCTTATGTCTCATCCAGCTGTGGGTCTAGATATGGTCAATCCAGGTGGCATCACAGCCCCTGAACGAATTTTGTAAGAATTTCTCTCTCTTTCACTGTCTTTGTTTTACGGGTTTTTAAAAGTAATTTATTTTTATAATGGGGTTTAGCTGCTTTTCACGGCTGTGTTTATGCGGATTTACACCCACTTGACTCACTTCCAGACAGATATCAATACATAGGTTTTAAGAATGTTACTAGTCACATATATTCTTGTGCGGTGAATAGGGCGTGTTGATTCCAGTTCACTGAGCAAGGAGTAGGTCTTGTCTATTATATATTGGGTGTATGGAACGGTATCTGAGCGAATTTGAACCCCTTGTTTTATGCATCACCCCAGTTCACCTTTCCCGTTAAGCAGCCATAGTGTGTTTTCTAAACGTGTGATTCTGTTCTGTTCTGTAATTCAGTTCAAGTGTAGCGGTTTTTACATTCCCTCTATAAGTGATAGCTTATGATAAGTGTCTTTTTCTGTGTGACTTATTTCACTTAGAATCGTCGTACCTAAGTCCACTCATCTTGCTTCTACTAGCCTTTTGACATTGATTTCATGTCTGAGTGATATTGCATTGTACATAAGGACCACAACTTCTTTATCCATTTTTCTCTTTCCTGGGATATTTAAGGTGTCATGAAGTGGAGGTTCTTGTCAACAGAGCAGCCCTAAACTTTGGGGTGCCTGTGTCTTGCTGATTTTTAGTTTTCCCAATTTATACGCCCATGAGTGGACGTGCCCTATGCTCCCTAAGCTGTGTGTTTTCGATGTTTCAGGACACACCGTACACTTCTTCAGAGTGGCTGTTGGCAATTTACATCCCGCCCATCAGCGTAGCAAGGCTGCCATTTCTCCATGGCCTGTCCTGCTTTTCTGGTTTTGACACTTTTTGCAGCATGTCCCTTTTGGCCGATGGGAAGCGAGACTTCTTTGCAGCGCTGATTTGCCTTTCCAGGTTGCTTGGTTGGCCAAAAAGGGCGTATGCGTTTTTTCCTGAATATATTCAGGAAAAAACGCATACGCCCTTTTTGGCCAAGGGCATCATTGTCGACGTTTTGCCGCTTTTCATGTGCTTTACAGGCGATTCGAATCTACCTCCTGAAACCTGTTTCCTGCAATTCTGCCTTGCTTTCAAATCCTCTTCGTTGCCTTCCCTCAATATATCTGTGTATGAGAGTTATCATTTATAACTCTGCGGGTTTGTGAATTGCAGTGTCCCTGAGCTCCATTTTTCAACTCGCTTTTTTGGGAGCTGGCCGCAAAAGCGCGGGATTTCCTCAGGCCCTATTGTGCTTCTGGGCGGCAGGCTGAGCCTGTGATTAAATCTTCTTCCTGATGGGAAAATAGAGTGACCTGTGCCTGTCCGAACACCTAGATCTAGTCTCTCATTGGTTTCCCCTCTTCCCGTTCATCCTCAGGACAAATTGCAACCTGTAGGGAACAGGAAGTTAAAGGTGCTGATTCTCCAAGTAAGTTGATTGCTACTAAAGTAGCTGGAAAGGCGAACCCGAGCACAAGGAGATGAGAAATGGGGTGTGTTTTAGAAACCTTTCAAAATCACACGGTGTACCATCTTCTGAGTTTCTCATGCATGTTTTCGATGTAGGAAGATGCCCTTGAACCTGGAGATTTGGGACCCATGGGATGGGTATCACGCAGTATTACTTTAAAGGGTCTGCGTTTGCTCACCCAACCTCTCAGCCCCAAGAGTGTCCACCCTTATGTCTCATCCAGCTGTGGGTCTAGATATGGTCAATCCAGGTGGCATCACAGCCCCTGAACGAATTTTGTAAGAATTTCTCTCTCTTTCACTGTCTTTGTTTTACGGGTTTTTAAAAGTAATTTATTTTTATAATGGGGTTTAGCTGCTTTTCACGGCTGTGTTTATGCGGATTTACACCCACTTGACTCACTTCCAGACAGATATCAATACATAGGTTTTAAGATTGTTACTAGTCACATATATTCTTGTGCGGTGAATAGGGCGTGTTGAGTCCAGTTCACGGAGCAAGAAGTAGGTCTTGTCTATTACATATTGGGTGTATGGAACGGTATCTGAGCAAATTTGAACCCCTTGTTTTATGCATCACCCCACCTCACCTTTCCCGTTAAGCAGCCATAGTGTGTTTTCTAAACGTGTGACTCTGTTCTGTTTTGTAATTCAGTTCAAGTGTACCGGATTTTACATTCCCTCTATAAGTGATAGCTTATGATAAGTGTCTTTTTCTGTGTGACTTATTTCACTTAGAATCGTCGTACCTAAGTCCACTCATCTTGCTTCTACTAGCCTTATGACATTGATTTCATGTCTGAGTGATATTCCATTGTACATAAGGACCACAACTTTTTTATCCATTTTTCTCTTTCCTGGGATATTTAAGGTGTCATGAAGTGGAGGTTCTTGTCAACAGAGCAGCCCCAAACTTTGGGGTGCCTGTGTCTTGCTGATTTTTAGTTTTCCCAATTTATACGCCCATGAGTGGACGTGCCCTATGCTCACTAAGCTGTGTTTTTTCGATGTTTCAGGACACACCGTACACTTCTCCAGAGTGGCTGTTGGCAATTTACATCCCGCCCATCAGCGTAGCAAGGCTGCCATTTCTCCATGGCCTGTCCTGCATTTCTGGTTTTGACACTTTTTGCAGCATGGCCGTTTTGACCCATAGGAAGCGAGACTTCCTTGTAGCGCTGATTTGCTTTTCCAGGTTGCTTGGTTGGCCAAAAAGGGCGTATGCGTTTTTTCCTGAATATATTCACTAAAAAACGCATACGCCCTTTTTGGCCAAGGGCATCATTGTCGACGTTTTGCCGCTTTCCATGTGCCTTAAAGGCGATTCGAATCTACCTCCTGAAATCTGTTTCCTGCAATTCTGCCTTGCTTTCAAATCCTCTTCGTTGACTTCCCTCAATATATCTGTGGATGAGAGTTATCACTTATAACTCTGCGGGTTTGTGAAATGCAGTGTCCCTGAGCTCCAATTTTAAACTGTCTTTTTTGAGAGCTGGCCGCAAAAGCACGGGATTGCCTCAGACCCTATTCTGGTTCCTGGCAGCAGGCTGAGCCTGTGGTTAATTCTTCTTCCTGATGGGAAAATAGAGTGACCTGTGCCTGTCCCAACAGCTAGATCTAGTCTCTCATTGGTTGCCCCTCTTCCCGTTCATCCTCAGGACAAATTGCAACCTGTAGGGAACAGGAGGTTAAAGGTGCTGATTCTCCAAGTACGGAGATTGCTAGTAAAGTAGCTGGAATGGCGAACCCGAGCACAAGGAGATGAGAAATGAGGTGCGTTTTAGAAACCTTTCAAAATCACACGGTGTACCACCTTCTGAGTTTCTCATGCATGTTTTCGATGTAGGAAGATGCCCTTGAACCTGGAGACTTGGGACCCATGGGATGGGTACCACGCAGTATTACTTTAAAGGGTCTGCGTTTGCTCACCCAACCTAACCCAACCTTTCAGCCCCAAGACTGTCCACCCTTATGTCTCATCCAGCTGTGCGTGTAGATATGGTCAATCCAGGTTGCATCACAGCCTCTGAACGAATTTTGTAAGAATTTCTCTCTCTTTCACTGTCTTTGTTTTACGGGTTTTTAAAAGTAATTTATTTTTATAATGGGGTTTAGCTGCTTTTCACGGCTGTGTTTATGCGGATTTACACCCACTTGACTCACTTCCAGACAGATATCAATACATAGGTTTTAAGATTGTTACTAGTCACATATATTCTTGTGCGGTGAATAGGGCGTGATGAGTCCAGTTCACTGAGCAAGGAGTAGGTCTTGTCTATTACATATTGGGTGTATGGAACGGTATCTGAGCGAATTTGAACCCCTTGTTTTATGCATCACCCCACCTCACCTTTCCCGTAAAGCAGCCATAGTGTGTTTTCTAAACGTGTGATCCTGTTCTGTTCTGTAAATCAGTTCAAGTGTAGCGGTTTTTACATTCCCTCTATAAGTGATAGCTTATGATAAGTGTCTTTTTCTGTGTGACTTATTTCACTTAGAATCGTCGTACCTAAGTCCACTCATCTTGCTTCTACTAGCCTTATGACATTGATTTCATGTCTGAGTGATATTGCATTGTACATAAGGACCACAACTTCTTTATCCATTTTTCTCTTTCCTGGGATATTTAAGGTGTCATGAAGTGGAGGTTCTTGTCAACAGAGAAGCCCTAAACTTTGGGGTGCCTGTGTCTTGCTGATTTTTAGTTTTCCCAATTTATACGCCCATGAGTGGACGTGCCCTATGCTCCCTAAGCTGTGTTTTTTCGATGTTTCAGGACACACCGTACACTTCTCCAGAGTGGCTGTTGGCAACTTACATCCCGCTCATCAGCGTAGCAAGGCTGCCATTTCTCCATGGCCTGTCCTGCATTTCTGGTTTTGACACTTTTTGCAGCATGGCCCTTTTGACCGATGGGAAGCGAGACTTCTTTGTAGCGCTGATTTGCCTTTCCAGGTTGCTTGGTTGGCCAAAAAGGGCGTATGCGTTTTTTCCTGAATATATTCAGGAAAAAACGCATACGCCCTTCTTGGCCATGGGCATCATTGTCGACGTTTTGCCGCTTTTCATGTGCTTTACAGGCGATTCGAATCTACCTCCTGAAATCTGTTTCCTGCAATTCTGCCTTGCTTTCAAATCCTCTTCGTTGCCTTCCCTCAATATATCTGTGGATGAGAGTTATCATTTATAACTCTGCGGGTTTGTGAATTGCAGTGTCCCTGAGCTCCATTTTTCAACTCGCTTTTTTGGGAGCTGGCCGCAAAAGCGCGGGATTGCCTCAGGCCCTATTGTGCTTCTGGGTGGCAGGCTGAGCCTGTGATTAATTCTTCTTCCTGTTGGGAAAATAGAGTGACCTGTGCCTGTCCCAACACCTAGATCTAGTCTCTCATTGGTTGCCCCTCTTCCCGTTCATCCTGAGGACAAATTGCAACCTGTAGGGAACAGGAGGTTAAAGGTGCTGATTCTCCAAGTAAGTTGATTGCTACTAAAGTAGCTGGAAAGGCGAACCCGAGCACAAGGAGATGAGAAATGGGGTGTGTTTTAGAAACCTTTCAAAATCACACGGTGTACCATCTTCTGAGTTTCTCATGCATGTTTTCGATGTAGGAAGATGCCCTTGAACCTGGAGATTTGGGACCCATGGGATGGGTATCACGCAGTATTACTTTAAAGGGTCTGCGTTTGCTCACCCAACCTCTCAGCCCCAAGAGTGTCCACCCTTATGTCTCATCCAGCTGTGGGTCTAGATACGGTCAATCCAGGTTGCATCACAGCCTCTGAACGAATTTTGTAAGAATTTCTCTCTCTTTCACTGTCTTTGTTTTACGGGTTTTTAAAGGTAATTTATTTTTATAATGGGGTTTAGCTGCTTTTCACGGCTGTGTTTATGCGGATTTACACCCACTTGACTCACTTCCAGACAGATATCAATACATAGGTTTTAAGATTGTTACTAGTCACATATATTCTTGTGCGGTGAATAGGGGGTGTTGAGTCCAGTTCACGGAGCAAGGAGTAGGTCTTGTCTATTACATATTGGGTGTATGGAACGGTATCTGAGCAAATTTGAACCCCTTGTTTTATGCATCACCCCACCTCACCTTTCCCGTTAAGCAGCCATAGTGTGTTTTCTAAACGTGTGACTCTGTTCTGTTTTGTAATTCAGTTCAAGTGTAGCGGTTTTTACATTCCCTCTATAAGTGATAGCTTATGATAAGTGTCTTTTTCTGTGTGACTTATTTCACTTAGAATCGTCGTACCTAAGTCCACTCATCTTGCTTCTACTAGCCTTATGACATTGATTTCATGTCTGAGTGATATTCCATTGTACATAAGGACCACAACTTTTTTATCCATTTTTCTCTTTCCTGGGATATTTAAGGTGTCATGAAGTGGAGGTTCTTGTCAACAGAGCAGCCCCAAACTTTGGGGTGCCTGTGTCTTGCTGATTTTTAGTTTTCCCAATTTATACGCCCATGAGTGGACGTGCCCTATGCTCACTAAGCTGTGTTTTTTCGATGTATCAGGACACACCGTACATTTCTTCAGAGTGGCTGTTGGCAATTTACATCCCGCCCATCAGCGTAGCAAGGCTGCCATTTCTCCATGGCCTGTCCTGCATTTCTGGTTTTGACACTTTTTGCAGCATGGCCCTTTTGACCCATGGGAAGCGAGACTTCTTTTTAGCGCTGATTTGCTTTTCCATGTTGCTTGGTTGGCCAAAAAGGGCGTATGAGTTTTTTCCTGAATATATTCAGGAAAAAACGCATACGCCCTTTTTGGCCAAGGGCATCATTGTCGACGTTTTGCCGCTTTTCATGTGCCTTAAAGGAGATTCGAATCTACCTCCTGAAATCTGTTTCCTGCAATTCTGCCTTGCTTTCAAATCCTCTTCGTTGACTTCCCTCAATATATTTGTGGATGAGAGTTATCACTTATAACTCTGCGGGTTTGTGAATTGCAGTGTCCCTGAGCTCCATTTTTCAACTGTCTTTTTTGAGAGATGGCCGCAAAAGCACGGGATTGCCTTAGGCCCTATTCTGGTTCCTGGCAGCAGGCTGAGCCTGTGGTTAATTCTTCTTCCTGATGGGAAAATAGAGTGACCTGTGCCTGTCCCAACAGCTAGATCTAGTCTCTCATTGGTTGCCCCTCTTCCCGTTCATCCTCAGGACAAATTGCAACCTGTAGGGAACAGGAGGTTAAAGGTGCTGATTCTCCAAGTAGGGAGATTGCTAGTAAAGTAGCTGGAATGGCGAACCCGAGCACAAGGAGATGAGAAATGAGGTGCGTTTTAGAAACCTTTCAAAATCACACGGTGTACCATCTTCTGAGTTTCTCATGCATGTTTTCGATGTAGGAAGATGCCCTTTAACCTGGAGACTTGGGACCCATGGGATGGGTACCACGCAGTATTACTTTAAAGGGTCTGCGTTTGCTCACCCAACCTAACCCAACCTTTCAGCCCCAAGACTGTCCACCCTTATGTCTCATCCAGCTGTGCGTGTAGATATGGTCAATCCAGGTTGCATCACAGCCTCTGAACGAATTTTGTAAGTATTTCTCTCTCTTTCACTGTCTTTGTTTTACGGGTTTTTAAAAGTAATTTATTTTTATAATGGGGTTTAGCTGCTTTTCACGGCTGTGTTTATGCGGATTTACACCCACTTGACTCACTTCCAGACAGATATCAATACATAGGTTTTAAGATTGTTACTAGTCACATATATTCTTGTGCGGTGAATAGGGCGTGTTGAGTCCAGTTCACTGAGCAAGGAGTAGATCTTGTCTATTACATATTGGGTGTATGGAACGGTATCTGAGCGAATTTGAACCCCTTGTTTTATGCATCACCCCACCTCACCTTTCCCGTTAAGCAGCCATAGTGTGTTTTCTAAACGTGTGACTCTGTTCTGTTTTGTAATTCAGTTCAAGTGTAGCGGGTTTTACATTCCCTCTATAAGTGATAGCTTATGATAAGTGTCTTTTTCTGTGTGACTTATTTCACTTAGAATCGTCATACCTAAGTCCACTCATCTTGCTTCTACTAGCCTTATGACATTGATTTCATGTCTGAGTGATATTCCATTGTACATAAGGACCACAACTTTTTTATCCATTTTTCTCTTTCCTGTGATATTTAAGGTGTCATGAAGTGGAGGTTCTTGTCAACAGAGCAGCCCCAAACTTTGGGGTGCCTGTGTCTTGCTGATTTTTAGTTTTCCCAATTTATACGCCCATGAGTGGACGTGCCCTATGCTCACTAAGCTGTGTTTTTTCGATGTATCAGGACACACCGTACATTTCTTCAGAGTTGCTGTTGGCAATTTACATCCCGCCCATCAGCGTAGCAAGGCTGCCATTTCTCCATGGCCTGTCCTGCATTTCTGGTTTTGACACTTTTTGCAGCATGGCCCTTTTGACCCATGGGAAGCGAGACTTCTTTTTAGCGCTGATTTGCCTTTCCATGTTGCTTGGTTGGCCAAAAAGGGCGTATGAGTTTTTTCCTGAATATATTCAGGAAAAAACGCATACGCCCTTTTTGGCCAAGGGCATCATTGTCGACGTTTTGCCGCTTTTCATGTGCCTTAAAGGCGATTCGAATCTACCTCCTGAAATCTGTTTCCTGCAATTCTGCCTTGCTTTCAAATCCTCTTCATTGCCTTCCCTCAATATATCTGTGGATGAGAGTTATCACTTATAACTCTGCGGGTTTGTGAATTGCAGTATCCCTGAGCTCCATTTTTCAACTGTCTTTTTTGAGAGCTGGCCGCAAAAGCACGGGATTGCCTCAGGCCCTATTCTGGTTCCTGACAGCAGGCTGAGCCTGTGGTTAATTCTTCTTCCTGATGGGAAAATAGAGTGACCTGTGCCTGTCCCAACAGCTAGATCTAGTCTCTCATTGGTTGCCCCTCTTCCCGTTCATCCTCAGGACAAATTGCAACCTGTAGGGAACAGGAGGTTAAAGGTGCTGATTCTCCAAGTAGGGAGATTGCTAGTGAAGTAGCTGGAATGGCGAACCCGAGCACAAGGAGATGAGAAATGAGGTGCGTTTTAGAAACCTTTCAAAATCACACGGTGTACCATCTTCTGAGTTTCTCATGCATGTTTTCGATGTAGGAAGATGCCCTTGAACCTGAAGATTTGGGACCCATGGGATGGGTACCACGCAGTATTACTTTAAAAGGTCTGCGTTTGCTCACCCAACCTAACCCAACCTTTCAGCCCCAAGACTGTCCACCCTTATGTCTCATCCAGCTGTGCGTGTAGATATGGTCAATCCAGGTTGCATCACAGCCTCTGAACGAATTTTGTAAGAATTTCTCTCTCTTTCACTGTCTTTGTTTTACGGGTTTTTAAAAGTAATTTATTTTTATAATGGGGTTTAGCTGCTTTTCACGGCTGTGTTTATGCGGATTTACACCCACTTGACTCACTTCCAGACAGATATCAATACATAGGTTTTAAGATTGTTACTAGTCACATATATTCTTGTGCGGTGAATAGGGGGTGTTGAGTCCAGTTCACTGAGCAAGGAGTAGGTCTTGTCTATTACATATGGGTGTATGGAACGGTATCTGAGCAAATTTGAAACCCTTGTTTTATGCATCACCCCACCTCACCTTTCCCGTTAAGCAGCCATAGTGTGTTTTCTAAACGTGTGATTCTGTTCTGTTCTGTAATTCAGTTCAAGTGTAGCGGTTTTTACATTCCCTCTATAAGTGATAGCTTATGATAAGTGTCTTTTTCTGTGTGACTTATTTCACTTAGAATCGTCGTACCTAAGTCCACTCATCTTGCTTCTACTAGCCTTATGACATTGATTTTATGTCTGAGTGATATTGCATTGTACATAAGGACCACAACTTCTTTATCCATTTTTCTCTTTCCTGGGATATTTAAGGTGTCATGAAGTGGAGGTTCTTGTCAACAGAGCAGCCCTAAACTTTGGGGTGCCTGTGTCTTGCTGATTTTTAGTTTTCCCAATTTATACGCCCATGAGTGGACGTGCCCTATGCTCCCTAAGCTGTGTTTTTTCGATGTTTCAGGACACACCGTACACTTCTCCAGAGTGGCTGTTGGCAATTAACATCCCGCCCATCAGCGTAGCAAGGCTGCCATTTCTCCATGGCCTGTCCTGCATTTCTGGTTTTGACACTTTTTGCAGCATGGCCCTTTTGACCGATGGGAAGCGAGACTTCTTTGTAGTGCTGATTTGCCTTTCCAGGTTGCTTGGTTGGCCAAAAAGTGCGTATGCGTTTTTTCCTGAATATATTCAGGAAAAAACGCATACGCCCTTCTTGGCCAAGGTCATCATTGTCGACGTTTTGCCGCTTTTCATGTGCTTTACAGGCGATTCGAATCTACCTCCTGAAATCTGTTTCCTGCAATTCTGCCTTGCTTTCAAATCCTCTTCGTTGCCTTCCCTCAATATATCTGTGGATGAGAGTTATCATTTATAACTCTGCGGGTTTGTGAATTGCAGTGTCCCTGAGCTCCATTTTTCAACTCGCTTTTTTGGGAGCTGGCCGCAAAAGCGCGGGATTGCCTCAGGCCCTATTCTGCTTCTGAGCGGCAGGCTGAGCCTGTGGTTAATTCTTCTTCCTGATGGGAAAATAGAGTGACCTGTGCCTGTCCCAACACCTAGATCTAGTCTCTCATTGGTTGCCCCTCTTCCCGTTCATCCTCAGGACAATTTGCAACCTGTACAGAACAGGAGGTTAAAGGTGCTGATTCTCCAAGTAGTGAGATTGCTAGTGAAGTAGCTGGAATGGCGAACCCGAGCACAAGGAGATGAGAAATGGGGTGTGTTTTAGAAACCTTTCAAAATCACACGGTGTACCATCTTCTGAGTTTCTCATGCATGTTTTCGATGTAGGAAGATGCCCTTGAACCTGGAGATTTGGGACCCATGAGATGGGTATCACGCAGTATTACTTTAAAGGGTCTGCGTTTGCTCACTCAACCTCTCAGCCCCAAGAGTGTCCACCCTTATGTCTCATCCAGCTGTGGGTCTAGATATGGTCAATCCAGGTGGCATCACAGCCCCTGAACGAATTTTGTAAGAATTTCTCTCTCTTTCACTGTCTTTGTTTTACGGGTTTTTAAAAGTAATTTATTTTTATAATGGGGTTTAGCTGCTTTTCACGGCTGTGTTTATGCGGATTTACACCCACTTGACTCACTTCCAGACAGATATCAATACATAGGTTTTAAGATTGTCACTAGTCACATATATTCTTGTGCGGTGAATAGGGGGTGTTGAGTCCAGTTCACGGAGCAAGGAGTAGGTCTTGTCTATTACATATTGGGTGTATGGAACGGTATCTGAGCAAATTTGAACCCCTTGTTTTATGCATCACCCCACCTCACCTTTCCCGTTAAGCAGCCATAGTGTGTTTTCTAAACGTGTGACTCTGTTCTGTTTTGTAATTCAGTTCAAGTGTAGCGGTTTTTACATTCCCTCTATAAGTGATAGCTTATGATAAGTGTCTTTTTCTGTGTGAATTATTTCACTTAGAATCGTCGTACCTAAGTCCACTCATCTTGCTTCTACTAGCCTTATGACATTGATTTCATGTCTGAGTGATATTCCATTGTACATAAGGACCACAACTTTTTTATCCATTTTTCTCTTTCCTGGGATATTTAAGGTGTCATGAAGTGGAGGTTCTTGTCAACAGAGCAGCCCCAAACTTTGGGGTGCCTGTGTCTTGCTGATTTTTAGTTTTCCCAATTTATACGCCCATGAGTGGACGTGCCCTATGCTCACTAAGCTGTGTTTTTTCGATGTTTCAGGACACACCGTACACTTCTCCAGAGTGGCTGTTGGCAATTTACATCCCTCCCATCAACGTAGCAAGGCTGCCATTTCTCCATGGCCTGTCCTGCATTTCTGGTTTTGACACTTTTTGCAGCATGGCCCTTTTGACCCATGGGAAGCGAGACTTCTTTGTAGCGCTGATTTGCCTTTCCAGGTTGCTTGGTTGGCCAAAAAGGGGGTATGCGTTTTTTCCTGAATATATTCAGGAAAAAACGCATACGCCCTTTTTGGCCAAGGGCATCATTGTCGACGTTTTGCCGCTTTTCATGTGCCTTAAAGGCGATTCGAATCTACCTCCTGAAATCTGTTTCCTGCAATTCTGCCTTGCTTTCAAATCCTCTTCATTGCCTTCCCTCAATATATCTGTGGATGAGAGTTATCACTTATAACTCTGCGGGTTTGTGAATTGCAGTATCCCTGAGCTCCATTTTTCAACTGTCTTTTTTGAGAGCTGGCCGCAAAAGCACGGGATTGCCTCAGGCCCTATTCTGGTTCCTGACAGCAGGCTGAGCCTGTGGTTAATTCTTCTTCCTGATGGGAAAATAGAGTGACCTGTGCCTGTCCCAACAGCTAGATCTAGTCTCTCATTGGTTGCCCCTCTTCCCGTTCATCCTCAGGACAAATTGCAACCTGTAGGGAACAGGAGGTTAAAGGTGCTGATTCTCCAAGTAGGGAGATTGCTAGTGAAGTAGCTGGAATGGCGAACCCGAGCACAAGGAGATGAGAAATGAGGTGCGTTTTAGAAACCTTTCAAAATCACACGGTGTACCATCTTCTGAGTTTCTCATGCATGTTTTCGATGTAGGAAGATGCCCTTGAACCTGAAGATTTGGGACCCATGGGATGGGTACCACGCAGTATTACTTTAAAAGGTCTGCGTTTGCTCACCCAACCTAACCCAACCTTTCAGCCCCAAGACTGTCCACCCTTATGTCTCATCCAGCTGTGCGTGTAGATATGGTCAATCCAGGTTGCATCACAGCCTCTGAACGAATTTTGTAAGAATTTCTCTCTCTTTCACTGTCTTTGTTTTACGGGTTTTTAAAAGTAATTTATTTTTATAATGGGGTTTAGCTGCTTTTCACGGCTGTGTTTATGCGGATTTACACCCACTTGACTCACTTCCAGACAGATATCAATACATAGGTTTTAAGATTGTTACTAGTCACATATATTCTTGTGCGGTGAATAGGGGGTGTTGAGTCCAGTTCACTGAGCAAGGAGTAGGTCTTGTCTATTACATATGGGTGTATGGAACGGTATCTGAGCAAATTTGAAACCCTTGTTTTATGCATCACCCCACCTCACCTTTCCCGTTAAGCAGCCATAGTGTGTTTTCTAAACGTGTGATTCTGTTCTGTTCTGTAATTCAGTTCAAGTGTAGCGGTTTTTACATTCCCTCTATAAGTGATAGCTTATGATAAGTGTCTTTTTCTGTGTGACTTATTTCACTTAGAATCGTCGTACCTAAGTCCACTCATCTTGCTTCTACTAGCCTTATGACATTGATTTTATGTCTGAGTGATATTGCATTGTACATAAGGACCACAACTTCTTTATCCATTTTTCTCTTTCCTGGGATATTTAAGGTGTCATGAAGTGGAGGTTCTTGTCAACAGAGCAGCCCTAAACTTTGGGGTGCCTGTGTCTTGCTGATTTTTAGTTTTCCCAATTTATACGCCCATGAGTGGACGTGCCCTATGCTCCCTAAGCTGTGTTTTTTCGATGTTTCAGGACACACCGTACACTTCTCCAGAGTGGCTGTTGGCAATTAACATCCCGCCCATCAGCGTAGCAAGGCTGCCATTTCTCCATGGCCTGTCCTGCATTTCTGGTTTTGACACTTTTTGCAGCATGGCCCTTTTGACCGATGGGAAGCGAGACTTCTTTGTAGTGCTGATTTGCCTTTCCAGGTTGCTTGGTTGGCCAAAAAGTGCGTATGCGTTTTTTCCTGAATATATTCAGGAAAAAACGCATACGCCCTTCTTGGCCAAGGTCATCATTGTCGACGTTTTGCCGCTTTTCATGTGCTTTACAGGCGATTCGAATCTACCTCCTGAAATCTGTTTCCTGCAATTCTGCCTTGCTTTCAAATCCTCTTCGTTGCCTTCCCTCAATATATCTGTGGATGAGAGTTATCATTTATAACTCTGCGGGTTTGTGAATTGCAGTGTCCCTGAGCTCCATTTTTCAACTCGCTTTTTTGGGAGCTGGCCGCAAAAGCGCGGGATTGCCTCAGGCCCTATTCTGCTTCTGAGCGGCAGGCTGAGCCTGTGGTTAATTCTTCTTCCTGATGGGAAAATAGAGTGACCTGTGCCTGTCCCAACACCTAGATCTAGTCTCTCATTGGTTGCCCCTCTTCCCGTTCATCCTCAGGACAATTTGCAACCTGTACAGAACAGGAGGTTAAAGGTGCTGATTCTCCAAGTAGGGAGATTGCTAGTGAAGTAGCTGGAATGGCGAACCCGAGCACAAGGAGATGAGAAATGGGGTGTGTTTTTAGAACCTTTCAAAATCACACGGTGTACCATCTTCTGAGTTTCTCATGCATGTTTTCGATGTAGGAAGATGCCCTTGAACCTGGAGATTTGGGACCCATGAGATGGGTATCACGCAGTATTACTTTAAAGGGTCTGCGTTTGCTCACTCAACCCTCTCAGCCCCAAGAGTGTCCACCCTTATGTCTCATCCAGCTGTGGGTCTAGATATGGTCAATCCAGGTGGCATCACAGCCCCTGAACGAATTTTGTAAGAATTTCTCTCTCTTTCACTGTCTTTGTTTTACGGGTTTTTAAAAGTAATTTATTTTTATAATGGGGTTTAGCTGCTTTTCACGGCTGTGTTTATGCGGATTTACACCCACTTGACTCACTTCCAGACAGATATCAATACATAGGTTTTAAGATTGTCACTAGTCACATATATTCTTGTGCGGTGAATAGGGGTGTTGAGTCCAGTTCACGGAGCAAGGAGTAGGTCTTGTCTATTACATATTGGGGTGTATGGAACGGTATCTGAGCAAATTTGAACCCCTTGTTTTATGCATCACCCCACCTCACCTTTCCCGTTAAAGCAGCCATAGTGTGTTTTCTAAACGTGTGACTCTGTTCTGTTTTGTAATTCAGTTCAAGTGTAGCGGTTTTTACATTCCCTCTATAAGTGATAGCTTATGATAAGTGTCTTTTTCTGTGTGAATTATTTCACTTAGAATCGTCGTACCTAAGTCCACTCATCTTGCTTCTACTAGCCTTATGACATTGATTTCATGTCTGAGTGATATTCCATTGTACATAAGGACCACAACTTTTTTATCCATTTTTCTCTTTCCTGGGATATTTAACGTGTCATGAAGTGGAGGTTCTTGTCAACAGAGCAGCCCTAAACTTTGGGGTGCCTGTGTCTTGCTGATTTTTAGTTTTCCCAATTTATACGCCATGAGTGGACGTGCCCTATGCTCACTAAGCTGTGTTTTTTCGATGTTTCAGGACACACCGTACACTTCTCCAGAGTGGCTGTTGGCAATTTACATCCCTCCCATCAACGTAGCAAGGCTGCCATTTCTCCATGGCTGTCCTGCATTTCTGGTTTTGACACTTTTTGCAGCATGGCCCTTTTGACCCATGGGAAGCGAGACTTCTTTGTAGCGCTGATTTGCCTTTCCAGGTTGCTTGGTTGGCCAAAAAGGGGGTATGCGTTTTTTCCTGAATATATTCAGGAAAAAACGCATACGCCCTTTTTGGCCAAGGGCATCATTGTCGACGTTTTGCCGCTTTTCATGTGCCTTAAAGGCGATTCGAATCTACCTCCTGAAATCTGTTTCCTGCAATTCTGCCTTGCTTTCAAATCCTCTTCATTGCCTTCCTCAATATATCTGTGGATGAGAGTTATCACTTATAACTCTGCGGGTTGTGAATTGCAGTATCCCTGAGCTCCATTTTTCAACTGTCTTTTTTGAGAGCTGGCCGCAAAAGCACGGGATTGCCTCAGGCCCTATTCTGGTTCCTGACAGCAGGCTGAGCCTGTGGTTAATTCTTCTTCCTGATGGGAAAATAGAGTGACCTGTGCCTGTCCCAACAGCTAGATCTAGTCTCTCATTGGTTGCCCCTCTTCCCGTTCATCCTCAGGACAAATTGCAACCTGTAGGGAACAGGAGGTTAAAGGTGCTGATTCTCCAAGTAGGGAGATTGCTAGTGAAGTAGCTGGAATGGCGAACCCGAGCACAAGGAGATGAGAAATGAGGTGCGTTTTAGAAACCTTTCAAAATCACACGGTGTACCATCTTCTGAGTTTCTCATGCATGTTTTCGATGTAGGAAGATGCCCTTGAACCTGAAGATTTGGGACCCATGGATGGGTACCACGCAGTATTACTTTAAAAGGTCTGCGTTTGCTCACCCAACCTAACCCAACCTTTCAGCCCCAAGACTGTCCACCCTTATGTCTCATCCAGCTGTGCGTGTAGATATGGTCAATCCAGGTTGCATCACAGCCTCTGAACGAATTTTGTAAGAATTTCTCTCTCTTTCACTGTCTTTGTTTTACGGGTTTTTAAAAGTAATTTGTTTTTATAATGGGTTTAGCTGCTTTTCACGGCTGTGTTTATGCGGATTTACACCCACTTGACTCACTTCCAGACAGATATCAATACATAGGTTTTAAGATTGTTACTAGTCACATATATTCTTGTGCGGTGAATAGGGGGTGTTGAGTCCAGTTCACTGAGCAAGGAGTAGGTCTTGTCTATTACATATGGGTGTATGGAACGGTATCTGAGCAAATTTGAAACCCTTGTTTTATGCATCACCCCACCTCACCTTTCCCCGTTAAGCAGCCATAGTGTGTTTTCTAAACGTGTGATTCTGTTCTGTTCTGTAATTCAGTTCAAGTGTAGCGGTTTTTACATTCCCTCTATAAGTGATAGCTTATGATAAGTGTCTTTTTCTGTGTGACTTATTTCACTTAGAATCGTCGTACCTAAGTCCACTCATCTTGCTTCTACTAGCCTTATGACATTGATTTTATGTCTGAGTGATATTGCATTGTACATAAGGACCACAACTTCTTTATCCATTTTTCTCTTTCCTGGGATATTTAAGTGTCATGAAGTGGAGGTTCTTGTCAACAGAGCAGCCCTAAACTTTGGGGTGCCTGTGTCTTGCTGATTTTTAGTTTTCCCAATTTATACGCCCATGAGTGGACGTGCCCTATGCTCCCTAAGCTGTGTTTTTTCGATGTTTCAGGACACACCGTACACTTCTCCAGAGTGGCTGTTGGCAATTAACATCCCGCCCATCAGCGTAGCAAGGCTGCCATTTCTCATGCCTGTCCTGCATTTCTGGTTTTGACACTTTTTGCAGCATGGCCCTTTTGACCGATGGGAAGCGAGACTTCTTTGTAGTGCTGATTTGCCTTTCCAGGTTGCTTGGTTGGCCAAAAAGTGCGTATGCGTTTTTTCCTGAATATATTCAGGAAAAAACGCATACGCCCTTCTTGGCCAAGGTCATCATTGTCGACGTTTTGCCGCTTTTCATGTGCTTTACAGGCGATTCGAATCTACCTCCTGAAATCTGTTTCCTGCAATTCTGCCTTGCTTTCAAATCCTCTTCGTTGCCTTCCCTCAATATATCTGTGGATGAGAGTTATCATTTATAACTCTGCGGGTTTGTGAATTGCAGTGTCCCTGAGCTCCATTTTTCAACTCGCTTTTTTGGGAGCTGGCCGCAAAAGCGCGGGATTGCCTCAGGCCCTATTCTGCTTCTGAGCGGCAGGCTGAGCCTGTGGTTAATTCTTCTTCCTGATGGGAAAATAGAGTGACCTGTGCCTGTCCCAACACCTAGATCTAGTCTCTCATTGGTTGCCCCTCTTCCCGTTCATCCTCAGGACAATTTGCAACCTGTACAGAACAGGAGGTTAAAGGTGCTGATTCTCCAAGTAGGGAGATTGCTAGTGAAGTAGCTGGAATGGCGAACCCGAGCACAAGGAGATGAGAAATGGGGTGTGTTTTAGAAACCTTTCAAAATCACACGGTGTACCATCTTCTGAGTTTCTCATGCATGTTTTCGATGTAGGAAGATGCCCTTGAACCTGGAGATTTGGGACCCATGAGATGGGTATCACGCAGTATTACTTTAAAGGGTCTGCGTTTGCTCACTCAACCTCTCAGCCCCAAGAGTGTCCACCCTTATGTCTCATCCAGCTGTGGGTCTAGATATGGTCAATCCAGGTGGCATCACAGCCCCTGAACGAATTTTGTAAGAATTTCTCTCTCTTTCACTGTCTTTGTTTTACGGGTTTTTAAAAGTAATTTATTTTTATAATGGGGTTTAGCTGCTTTTCACGGCTGTGTTTATGCGGATTTACACCCACTTGACTCACTTCCAGACAGATATCAATACATAGGTTTTAAGATTGTCACTAGTCACATATATTCTTGTGCGGTGAATAGGGGTGTTGAGTCCAGTTCACGGAGCAAGGAGTAGGTCTTGTCTATTACATATTGGGTGTATGGAACGGTATCTGAGCAAATTTGAACCCCTTGTTTTATGCATCACCCCACCTCACCTTTCCCGTTAAGCAGCCATAGTGTGTTTTCTAAACGTGTGACTCTGTTCTGTTTTGTAATTCAGTTCAAGTGTAGCGGTTTTTACATTCCCTCTATAAGTGATAGCTTATGATAAGTGTCTTTTTCTGTGTGAATTATTTCACTTAGAATCGTCGTACCTAAGTCCACTCATCTTGCTTCTACTAGCCTTATGACATTGATTTCATGTCTGAGTGATATTCCATTGTACATAAGGACCACAACTTTTTTATCCATTTTTCTCTTTCCTGGGATATTTAAGGTGTCATGAAGTGGAGGTTCTTGTCAACAGAGCAGCCCCAAACTTTGGGGTGCCTGTGTCTTGCTGATTTTTAGTTTTCCCAATTTATACGCCCATGAGTGGACGTGCCCTATGCTCACTAAGCTGTGTTTTTTCGATGTTTCAGGACACACCGTACACTTCTCCAGAGTGGCTGTTGGCAATTTACATCCCTCCCATCAACGTAGCAAGGCTGCCATTTCTCCATGCCTGTCCTGCATTTCTGGTTTTGACACTTTTTGCAGCATGGCCCTTTTGACCCATGGGAAGCGAGACTTCTTTGTAGCGCTGATTTGCCTTTCCAGGTTGCTTGGTTGGCCAAAAAGGGCGTATGCGTTTTTT